>NW_009952478.1:1249477-1315731 GCF_000747805.2 Chaetura pelagica | reverse complement strand
CCCCCCATGCCCCAACAACTGATTTCCATAACATTCCTGAATCCAACACTGAGTGTGCAGAGAAGGCTGAGCCTCACCAGGAGAGGCAGGGCCAGGTGCTATAAAAGAGGCAGACTTGAAATGCTCAGGGCTCATGTCTGCCATCCAAGGACCACTGTGTCATGCCAAGATCCTCACTGGGTACAAAGGTGGTGATATCTTTCCTATCCCCTCTTTCTTTGTCTCTCTCTCCCACTCCCCCCTCCTCCCCTCCCTCCCCCTCCCGCCCCTCTCTCTCTCTCTAGTCTCGCTGTCTCTGTTTCTAATCTTATTCTTGGCATATTGCAGTCACACCAATTCTAATTTTGCTAAGTTTTTCCAGTTGTAACCTGTTGTTTTGAGAGTACAATTTTGCTGAGTTCTGCTAGTTATAATCTGTTGCTTTCAGAGTTATATTGTTGTGTATTTCCTTTAGACAAGATTTAACATCTTACTCAATCTTAAGTAATGTTTTGTGTAAGCCTCCTAGGTTACGGTCTTACTCTTACAATACTGTTCAGAGAATTCCAGAGGTTTATCTCACTGCCTGGGTTGGTAAAAGAGATTAATTGAGAGAGGACGATTGGATCTGAATCTCCCTGGGTTAACTCTCACCTCTGGGGAACTCTATCCATGCCCACTTCATGGGACATACCACCTTGCCCACTTTGTGGAATGTGATGTTTAGTTTGGGCCCCCACCTCTGGGGAGCTATACCCACCTAGTGGGACATGATAACAGTACTAGTGCCTGCCTTTAGTGCTATATTTATTGCCCAAGCAATAGTTTAGTTTCCTGGTAGCCTGCTTTTTGGGTAGCATAGGTATTAAATTTATGCTTCAAGTTTGAGATGTTTTTTGTTGTTTTGTTTTTGTGTTTTTTGTTTTGTTTTTGTGTTTTTTGTTTTGTTTTGTTTTGTTTAGGTATATTTGCATACTTTCACACATAGATAGGGACAAGTGCAGATTTGTATACAACAGTTCAGTCAAAACTTTCTTCCTCTATGTGTCATTGATTCAAATTCAGTTCACATGGATAGTGACAAATTGCCAACTGTGAAATAAGCAGATCATTCAATTGGAACAGAGTTAATATAAAATTTAACACCACCACTTGACTCAGCAGACTGGGGCTTGAATGTTAGTGAAAGTGAATTTAATTTCCACCCACTATTTTGTCCCCTGGTACCAAGGTTGTATTACTATTTTATAGAGACACAATTTCAGGCTCTCAAGATACTGGTAACATTTAAATTCACTTTAATGTGAGTATTTTCAGATAAAATTCATTCCTGAACTACCTCATACCTTTGTACCTGTCACCTGCAAGATGATTGCTGGATTGTTGCAGTGATGCAGTAGACTGTTAAAGTTGAAAAGGTAAAGTGAGTCACAATAAAGAAACTGCACACTTCTAAGAGGAATTCATAGCACTGCAAATTACTTGCAGACCCTTCTAGCTACACAGCATATTTGATGTTAAATGCTCATCACTTTAAAAAATGCCAAAAGTTGTCTGGATAGCAACAGGAGGTGCCTTAATTGTGAAGTGTTGTACCATTAAGTTACCCACTTACTGCTGAATTTAACAATTTTATTACCTGATTTGATGTTTCAAACTCATTCTCTGTTCATTATATTATCTCCAGCATTCTAACAGTTGTTGGAAAATTTAGCTTACTTATTTTTATTTGTATTTTTTTCCATGCAACTAGCAGCAGTATGTTTGGTCAAGCTAAGCTCGATTAGGTAAACCTTGTCTAGCCATTAGAGCAGATACACCTACTTCGTTGTCATGTATGTGAAATAGGAAATTATCCCAAGTTTGTGCTGTCTGAAATGTATATGACTTCTCTGATTTAAAGCATGAGTCACCAGGTTGGATACAACCTGTTCCAGCCCCCTGGAAATCAAGAACTTATAATGAAAGCAGCCAAGTGTAGCCAATATCATGGTACAGTACTTTAATCTATCACTAGGCTTTTGTTAGATGAAATTTTAGACCTAGAGCATTTGATCATTGTGCATTACTATATTTTTTTTCCCAGCTAGGCCTCTATCTGTTTTTCTCAAAGATTAGGCTGAATTGTCCAGGTATGAAAACTTGGTAGCGTTTGCTCTGTATTTGTGATTAAGCATGATTTCCAAACCTCTGCCTCTCTAGCATAGTCCTTATATTTTGCCTCAGGCTTTCTCTACCAGTTACATTTAACCTGCTGGTACATAGAGCTTTATCAAGTAACTAGAGTGCTGTCTCCAGAAGTGTTCTATGTATTAAATGTTTACTAAACACTTTCTTGAGCTGTTTTGTTTGTGGACATAATAACATTTAACATTGGATATGTTTTCACTAGTTTTTCTTGCCTTGTCTGCTCTGAGGGACTGATTCTTCTGTTCCAGTTTGTTTACAGTTGTATAAATTCATTACGTGGCTTCCTGGTTATGATTTTTTTTTTTTTTCCTCATAATGCCCAAATTCGTCTCCTGTTCTTTTTTTGAGGCAAGTTAAGACATTTTTGCTACCTACCATGGCTGTGAGTATTAATTGATCTGCTTTTCAGGGTATTAATAGCATTATTAGGTAACGTGCAGGAATTTCTGCTCTGTTTCACTCTGTGAACTCATATCTGGGGCAAAACGATGAAGTTGAAGCCTTTTTTAGCATGATGTGACATTAGGGATGTATGGTGCTTGTCGCAAACAGTCCAAGAGACTAATAATATATTCAGACACTTAGGGTGTCTGGTGTTTGTCTCAAGATATTGAAGAGATGTGCAGTATTTCACAAAGAGACTCTGGGCAATCCACCAATCCAGTTTAATGGCAAACCTCCCCCCACACTCCTACCTCACTCTGCCGCCCCACACCGCACCTGCAATGTGGCAAATGCAGAAGGCAAACCAGAGAGTTTGATGTGGGATCTGCTGAGATTGCAGACCTAAGAGGCACACAATTGGTGCCACATCTAGCACTGAGCAAGGACATCCAGTGATAACCAGGCCTTGTATTCATCAAGAGGCTCAGAGAGTGTTTTCATGTAAATCACCAACCTGGCAGAAAAGACTTAGAGTCTATATAAATAACTGGACCAAAGGAACACAGGAAGTGATAAAGAACTTTCACTGCACATGTGGAACAGTGATTGGGCAACCACTGTGGCATATCCCAGGAATTAACTAGAAAAGAGGGGAGCACCAGTCTCAAGAAGCCTCCTAGGACCAGACCACCATCCCCCTTCTACCAACCAGGAGGGACAGCTGGATCTCTGGGTAGTGACTTTCCTTTAATTCTTTATTTCCTTTCCTGATCTTTCTCCTTTGTAGTTTAGGGTTAGTTATCACATCTATTATAAGCTTATGACAAGTATATAGTTACAACTATAGTACAACTCTTACCAGCTGTACCTAAAAAACACAAAATATTTATGCACCCAATATTGTATTATCTTTGTTATGCCCTGGTGGGATGGCAAAGAATCTCCATGTATTTCATTATTGGATTGTGACAGATGTGTTGCAAATTCTCTAAGAAAAAGCAAGTTTTTGTTAGAGTATTCCTCTTCCTCCCCATACCTCTGTCATTACAAAGGTTTTAAGTACTGTTATCTTCTATTTTTAGTCACTGCATTTTGTTTCCTAGACAGAAGGCTTGTGGATTACTGCCAGCTTGGATGACTTGCCTTAGAAAATGCTGTGATGTAGTAAAGATTGCTAGCCCTCTTTAAGGCTGATTTTTCTAAATCTCCAGTTGCACTCCAGTTGCAATGTCACACTAGTCTGTGAAACAAATCAGGGTTCAAGCTACATGTTTCACCTTTTAGGCTCTATGGCTTTCATAAAAGGTAGTGTTGAAATACAAAATGTGGATCAAATAGCATTCTCATACAAAGTGAAAACTCAGGTTCTGCCATTTTTTTCTTTCTCCTCTCTATCTATTACAATTTCAAATTTCTACCAGATGGACAAATATATCAACAGAAGAAATATAAAAGAAATTAACTTAGTCCTGAATCAAGTTGTTCTGATTCTGTCAGAATTAGCTAGATTTCCTGTTATGTTAAAATGTGCTAATTTCCAAATGTTATCTCAACAGATTAGACTGCAATGAACTGAAACCATCTGTTTATGACTTTCCCAAAGAGAAAGGCCCAGCTTATACTGCTGGGAATCTTGGGAGGACCTATGGGAATTGCTTCAGGAAGGAGTCACCTTCAGGGCTCTCTGGTTCTATTGATGCTTCTTGCTCTTTGTATGAAAACTCTGCAGCTTGCTGACAAATTGCTCCTAATTCTATCATATAACTATTAACTGGAGCAAGATGTGTCTTTCTTCCCCCTCATCTCTTACTGTAAATACTAAATACTACACATGCAAATTCTTTCTAGGCTTCTTAGCTGCAGAGGTAAGAACAAATCTCTCTTCCTAAGGAGTGGAATGGGGGTGGAAGGTGGAGAGGAGTAGGGGATGGGGATGTTTGGCTCTCAGGATTGTTTTTTCTGGGAGTAATTACTGTTGATGGAACAAGTTACTTGTGTCTTTAATGTATAAGGAGCAGTTTGCAGCTAGTCTGGCTGCCAGTTTTCTCACATAGTCACTGGAGCTGTTAGAATTTTGCAACCTGTCATAGTACAGACACTGGCACCTTACACTGGCTCCAGGCATGTGCTGCTTTCAGAGAGAAGTGGACATATGATTTGTCATAATCACTTTGTTAGGGCAGCCTACAAGTTGTTGGTGTCAGCTGCAATCCCAAACAACCATGTTTTCTGTGGCTGCTGCCCTGAGGACCAGAATACTAGGTGACTTTTCTGCCAGCCTCAGGCTAAGCTAGTCATGCTTGTAACTATGATGCAGCTGCATCCCTGGACTATTCCCCAGCTTTTTTTCCACATAATTGAATATATTCCCATATGGCTTTGTTTTTCAGCTTTTAAAATATTGTGTATATGATCTGCATAAAACTTGTCTTTTACGTCTAATTAAGACTTGATCTCTTTTTCTTGGAGGTAGTCTACAACTGAAAGATTGAATCTTACAGAGAACATACTGTGGACAGCATCACTCTCTGCTTGTCCTGTTTACTTTGTTCATAAATGTTTGATGCCGCCAGACATGAAATATTGAGCTAGATGGACCTTCAGTATTGCATTGCTCTTCAGAATGTTACTGTATGGTAAAAGAAATGCTATGTTTCATTGTCAGGCATAAATACTGAACTCCTTGTAAAATGGTATTTTAAATGCTTTTATAGGGTATGCAGTCAGATTAGATATTCTAATTAAATCTCAGTGTCCAAACATGGCAAATTATGGTAGAAAGCATTGGTTATAGAAGTAGTATTTTTTTCTTTATTAAACTGAATGAATAGACAACTGTAATGTTGACTTAAAGGGATCATCTAAATTACAGTCTGGCTCAGGTAACTGTTTCCTCTGAAGAATAGAAATCTTTAAACAGGGTTATGAACCAGCTTCTTAAATTCTTGTACTTTGTTACGAAAGGCTACTATTTAACATGAGAAGAAAGGACAAATTTAGGTAAAGTAAATACAAGATAAATGGAGTTGTAAAATATTTTATTCCTATCAGTATAGATGTGTTTCCTGCCTGAATTTCAGGTGTTGCACATATAGATGGCATTTACTATTACATATATATCTGACAGTTTAAATGATATGGTCTGTTAACCTGCATGCACACAAAGAAAATATAAAAACTTTTAAAATTAATTATCCACAAAAGTAGCTCGTAAAGCTTATAGTTCATGTGATAGTAAATGAATGCTTTTTTAACTAGTCAGTACTAATATGTATACATTTTAAACTCCTCATAAATGCAATGTTGACTGTACAGGTTGACTTAAACTTCTTGATCCTAATAGAGAGCAGGTTCAGCTGTAACTTTCAATTTCTTGACCTCTTAAAGAAAGTGTCTTGTTTCAAATAATGCCACTTTTCTGATATATACTTTTTGTCTCCAATTAAATGACAGGAATATAAAATCCTCTAAAAAATCTTGAATTACACAGTGAAATATCATCTGGACTTATCTGATTTCTTGCACCATCACAATAGCAAGATATATGGCAGGGCTGTCACCATTATGTTAAGAAATATATAAAATTAATGGCTGTGGTGGAGATGGCAATGCTTCCTACCAGCACACTAAGCATATGCAACTAGTTAAAGACTGTCTGCATTTGATCATGTCTTTTCCTGTGCAGATAAGAAGTACTAGAACATGCATTAGTAAATAATTATTGTAAAGCATCTTTGAACATACTAATATTAAGTCAACCAGAACCAATGTCTGCAAAACAAAACTAACAGCTTTTGAGCACAGGACTCTGAATCACATCTTTTCCTCCCTCTTCTTCCATGTAACTTAGCAAGCCTGGGAGTTGACCTTTTTTAGGCTTTTTCCACACTTTTGCTTAACTTGTACAAATAGTTCTAATATCCCTATGAAAAAGAGAATTTGGTATTTTATAAAACAGTCTAACATAAAAAAACCTTATTGAGAACCCAAAGTTCACAGTGAAGCATCCTGCTGCCTGTTGTCATATTCCAATCAAGACCATTTTTCTACATGTGTCCAAATGGAATTATTTGGTGCCTTACAGCCTCATTTTTGGAAGCTCCCTCCCTGAAGGTGTTTAAGGCCAGGTTGGATGAGGCTTTGTGCAATCTGGTCTAGTATAAAGTGCCCCTGCTTATAGCAGGGAGGTTGAAAGCTGATGATCTTTAAGGTCCCTTCCAACCTTAAACATTTTAATTCTGAGATTTTACCATGCTGAGAATACCTTTAAGGAAGGATGCCAGCTATTGAAACTGCAACACCATTTTTTTGTAGATGAGTATTGTTTCAAATTGATTTTTTTGCATGAAATTCGATAGGGTCCCCATAAAAAAGTATAGAGAGTCAAGACAAATGGAAAAACCTAGCTTCATGTGGCTCAGAGTGCTGCTCTCTGCGATTTCATGCCAAAAAGAAGGAACCTTGCTTTTCTTGGACTTCTTTCTAGGTACCAATGTCTCATTCCCCTCTTTCTGGTAAATGTTAAATTCTGCTAGCCATTGAAGTGCAAACTGGCATGTTTCTTTGAAAAGCAGCTGTACTTCATCCTTGCTCTATTCACAGTGTTCACTTTCCCTTAATATGGTGGTTATGTTCTTGCTTGAGCTTGTAGCTAGGAACAAACAAAATATGTTGCCAATAACAGATGGGGGTGACTGGAAATATGGAATGTGTTTCACTGAATCATTTGTTCATTAGTTACAGTTTGGATAGATGGATTTTTTTTTTACTCAAGCATATCCCTTGGGAAACAAGTTTTTAATGTGCATATTTTTCACTACATTCTCCTGGGTCTCTGTTAAATACAAGATAAAGCATACTAGAAAAGGCAACATTCAACCTTATGTGACAGGTATGTTTAGATGGATCATGGGAAGTTCTCCACAGTAATCACCCACTGAATTAATTTTTCTGTATTGAAAGAGAGACTAGGGACATTGATCATGGTTGATGATGCCAGTGAAGTCCACAGGAACAAGTTACTTCACAGTCAAAATACAGGAGTGTCATACAGCTGTTTTGCACAGTGAGCATTTTAACCGCTGAAGCCATGAAGTTAAGCTTTATTCACATCTCCAGTGCATCATGAATAAAAGATAAATTCTGTATCACTGCTTTGTAACTTAAAAAAATTTTAAAAAAATCAATACTGTATGGTTGCCAAAAATAGCTGGTTCCCCATCTGCTACAGACAGGCTGGAATAGAGCTGTGTGAATCCTGCCAGCTCAGTTTTTATTTGAATAGTAGCTCCTGTAGTAACTGAGCAACTCCCAAGGCAGAAAATCAGTAAGCTGATATAAAAATGTAATGGAAAGGTGGTAATTCCTCCAAATACAGCCAAATGCTACAAATGCCCAAGTTTTCCCTCGCTATTTCAGCTGAATCAAATTATTTTGGGAAGATTAAATTTTACTTCCTTCCTCTTCCCTATTTTTTTTATTTTATATAATTTTGTCCATCTGTTCTGTTTTCTGTTTTAAAATAGCTAAGTCAGAAAGTGGAGATTCACTTTCCACATAGTCTGTGAGATCAGAGGGGTTTTTTTTCAGGTTTTGCAATTTTATGTTACAATGCTTTGATTTTATTTTTGGCATAAACTGGCTCTTACTGTCACAAAGAGTTGTGTGAGAAATTTTTGGAACAAATCGTGATACTAATGGATGTCATTGTTGTGGCAGTGATTTGCTTTGGTTACTGACCATTTCCACGAGTAACACTGAAAACTTGGAAAGGAATTCTGACAAACAGTTTGTAGTGTATTATATGAGAAAACAGGTAATGAGTTCACTGAAGTGTTATCATAAACAAAGAGAATATCCTTTATCATGTTTTCTAGTATATGTCAGTATGCAAAACAAACACTGAGATGGAGCTAATCTTAGTGTCTGTGGCTCCATGGGGATGTTTTTGGATATATACAGGTGGCAACTGGTGGGATTATCCAGATCAACATTTATTTTGTCTGATGCTCTCTCAACTGTAATTTTCTCTTCTGTGCTCTTGTGTGGCACATGATACATCAAGTTTCTGGGTTGAAAGTGTGTAGTATAAAGCTACCTTTAAATTCTTGATGCTTTTTTATGCACACAGGAGGAAGCACATTGCACCGGTGAGCAAGCTTTGATCCTGCCCATTCTCAACTTCTGTATTGTATTAAAATAGTCAGCTGTTGCTTCAGGTAACTTACGTGCTATACAGAGTTCCACAGTACATGATTCTGCATGAAACAGAAAATGGAAATTAGTTTTAAGGGGGATGTGGATGTCAAATTTCTAGAACTAATATTTTTCAGCAAAGGTCCCCATTCATACCACACTATTGCTTCATAATTTTCATGAGTTGCCCTCTTCTTTACATAAATAAGTAGCAGAAGAAAATTTAACTGGTATAGAAAATGACATAATAGATTTAGAATGCTTTAATTAAATCACAGCTCATAAAAATATGTTTTATGAAGACAATATTTTAAATTTGTAAAAATTGTTTTGCGTATCTGGAAATGAAAGTGTTTGCTAATAGATTAACTACACACTTGGTATATTGAAGTGCTTCAGTCTGTAACATCTAACAGTACACACTTGTCAGAACAGCTTGCAGTTTTTGTTAGCAATTGCTTGGGGGATAATTACTAATAGATCGTAACACTTTATGTATTTATTTGTAATATATTATCCCAAAGTGTTAGGCTGATTTAGAGGCTAAGCCAGTTATTTGTAAATCCATTCTATTATTATGTAAAAGTTCTAGCTCATCAAAACTTAGTAAAATCATGGTAGGCATACATTTATTGCTCTGTAGAAGAAAAATAGATGCAGAGACTGCTGGAATCCTGAATCACAATCACCAGCAATTTGGCATAGTGCTATGTTAACATTGCTCAAAAGTGTAAAAACTATGAGAAAAAGTATACAAGGTAGATAAATGTCATAGGAGTCTTTTTTACCATACTTCTGGAAGTACTACCATCATGGTGAAGTTGATGCCAAATCTCCAGTTCTGTTCAATACTATCTGAATATTCACATGGCTGTTACTGGTACTCCCCTGTTTTCAAGTGGTCTGCCTGGATACTGGTCTAGAAGAGTCTACAGTGTACTGTGCTCTGCACAATGTCTGATCTATATGGTTTTTGCTGAGCTTGTTCCTCATAAATGTCCCATGTACGTTTATGGTTGTTCCCTTTTTGCCTATCATCAGAATGTCCCCGGATCAGAACATCTTGAGGGGATAGAGAGGTAATAGCCAGAGTCTGGGCATCTCTTTTGAATTCTCACATAAAGCCATGTCTAAAAATGAAATCTTCTTTTAAAAATCGTGGAAAACTCACTTTTTAATAGTGGTGGGTGCAACAAGTCTGTAAATTCCATCTTTTCCAATGTAGCCTGGCATTTAGGCAACAAATACTTTTTATAGAAGTCTGTAATGTCTAATTGGGATTTGTACTGAAGTTTAAGACACAGATCGTAACCCCACACTAAGTCACATTTTTACAAAAGGTCAGATTGCAAGCCATCTTCTGAATTATAAACTCATCTTAGTATCATTAGTCGTTACTAACTCAGAATTCTCTGGTTATAATTATGACCAGCTGATAGTTCAAGCCACTCACTAGTGACAGAGTAATGTTTTACTAAACTAATGGTGTGTTCTTACTGAATTCTTTAACTGAGTGGCAAGGAAAATAATTTACTTAAAGTTACCTTATCCTATTCACTGGGATATCTTACCTCATGTCTAAGGTAATATTTAACTTCTCAGTTGCTACAATAGGCTTTAAAGAATGTGCTGATTGTCCTTTTCCTGTACTGTGCTGAAATGCATAATAATAAATTGTTTAAGGACACTACTTGATCCAGAAACATGCGCTCAAGATGATGTGTGTATTCCCTTAGAAATCGTCTGTTGTGACAAAGACCTGCCTACTTCTGAGCAGTTATGCTTAGATTGCACAGGAGAAAGAACCTGGCTCATTAAAATGTATTTTGTCATCTCTATGCAAATGCTGTACTTTCAGGACCTGAAAATACAAGGAATTATTCAGAGTTGTCAGTAGGGGGAATGACTGGATGATTTAATTGATCTGTTCTATGTCTAATTCTTAAGATTCCATAAATGCAGATGAAAATATAAATTAAGAAATATGCAAAAATGTATTTTGCACTCATCTTGTATTAGTTTTATGCTTTTCAGTCAAGGGCATAGAAATTTCATAATTATTGCAACTGAAGAAAGAATGTATTAGTCAAAATGTTTTGGGAAGAATTAAGAGAAAAAAAGACTAAATTTGTCCATTAGTATTTTTCCTCAACTCTGCTTTTTTCTACTTGAGACTTTTATTCTATATTCTGTCTAATTTTGAGATAATATTTTAAAGCGCAATAAGGCTTTTAAATACAAAAAACAGTGTAAAATTTATTTCTCAACCTGTAAGAACAAGCTCAGGAAAGAATGTAATCACTATGCAGCTCTTAGGTGAAAGAATAATTTTCTTACTCTTAAGGCAATCACTGACAATTTTGAGAACAGATACACAAGTAGTGCTCGATCTTAGTAAAATGGCTTAAGGTATCTGATATAGTCAATTACCTTTCAGATTCTTTTGAGCATATTTCTTTTATAATTTGTCCCAATGAATAAAGCTAGAGACTTCTCATGAATGTAGTTCTTTTTTTGTCTTGAAGGTAGCATCCTCACAGAATTCACAAACTTCATACATTGACAACTACTGCAGTGACATAAGGTTTGATGCAGAGTCTGAAAGAACTTGTCTATCACTTTAAGAAGATTTATGGAATCATAGAATCATAGAATGTCTTGGGTTGGAAAGAACCCATAAATGTATTCTGGTCCAACCCCCCTACAATAAGCAGGGACATAGAATGTTTAAGGTTGGAAGGGACCTTAAAGATTACCAGCTTTCAACCTCCCTGCTATAAGCAGGGACACCTCATACTAGACCAGGTTGCACAAAGCCTTATTCAACCTGGCCTTAAACACCTCCAGGAAGGGGGCATCCACAACCTCCTTGGGCAACCTATACCAGCACCTTACTACCCTCATGGTGAACAATTTATTCCTGATGTCTAGCCTAAATCTCCCCTCTTTCAGTTTAAAACCATTACCCCTTGTTCTATCACTACCCTCTCTGGTGAACAGTCCCTCTCCAGCTTTTATGTGGGCCCCTTCAGGTAAGGGAAGGCCAATAAAAAGTCTCCTCGAAGCCTTCTCTTCTCCAGGCAGAATAGCCCCTACTCTGTCAGCCTGTCTTCATAGCAGAGCTGCTCCAGGCCTTTGATCATCTTCATGGCCCTTCTTTGGACCCTCTGCAACAGGTATCTTTCCTGTGCTGCGGGCTCCAGAGCTGTATGCAGAATTCCAGGTGTGGTCTCATGAGAACAGAGTAAAGGGGCAGAATCACCTCCCTGGCCCTGGTGGCCACACTTCTTTTGATGCAGCCCAGGATGTGGTTGGCTCTTTGGGCTCCAGCACACACTGCTGCTTCATGTTAAGCTACTCATCTACTACCACCCCCAAGTCCTTTTCCTCCTTTTGGCTCTCTAGCCATTCCCACCAATTGTATTTGTGTCTGGGGTTGACTCAACCCAGGTGCAGGACCTTTCACTTGGTCTTTTTCCTCTCCAGCCTGTCAGGATCCCTCTGGATGACATCCCTTCCATCTAGAGTGTCAACTACTCCACACGGCTTGGTATCATCAGAAAACTTGCTGAGAATGCACTCAATCCAACTGTCCATGTCTCCAACCATGATGTTGAACAGCACTGGTCCCAGTTCTGATCCCTGAGGAAAACCACTCATCATCTGCCTCCATCTGGACACTGAACAACTGACCACAACTCTCTGGGTGCAGCCATCCAGCCAATTACTTATCCATCTGTCAAATCCATGTCTTGTCAGTGTGGAGACCAGGATGTCGTGTCAATGTCTAGCTTAAAACCATTACCCCTTGTCCTATCGTTACGTGCCATAGTGAACAACTCTTTTCCAGCCTTCTTATAATGCCCTTTCAGGTATTGGAAGGTCACTGAAAGGTCCCCCCAGAATCTTCTCTTCTTCAGGCTGAACAACCCCAACTCTCTCAACCTCTCATGCTGGAGAAGATATGATTTCTTTCTTTTTCTTGGTGGTTAGCTCTATGTGGATTTATGTTGGGGATTTTTTAATCTGCTTTATTTGCATACATCTCTTATGGATGACAAGTCAGGAGTGATCTTTGGTAATTCTCATTTTTCATAGGGAAAAAAATCTTCCTCTTCATCTTGTGAATTTCATTATTATTTCTGGGTGTTACAAAACAGGCTCTGAGATTCTTGTTTTCTATTCTCTTGATGCTTGCTTATGAGTAGAGAAAGAATAATTGATTTCCTATTTTAAACTGGATGCATGTTCCTTACATCAATCTTTATATTATTCAACTACTTTTGAACCTACCATAACTTATCCTTTGGCACTTGTGTTATTTGTATATGGAAGATAGAGTCATCTTGGACAGCAGTGTCCTTTTTCTGACACCATCTCAGAGAATTCAGTCAGTGTGCTCACTGCATAATTTACTTTTCACTGTCATATCCCCAGCAGTGTGATCAGTCTCTGTATCATGCTGGGAGTTATACTTTTATCAAAAAGGACGTATTAGCACACTGTGTGTGACACTGTGATTTCTATCCAAATAGAAATCACCACTGCAACTATGACCCATATTTTAGTGTCTAAAGGCTGTGTAAAGCAGTATGTAGAAAGAATATATCAAGTTTGAAAATATTTTCCATGATAAATATTTTATTTAGTCTTTTCATATATAGTTCCTTCAATGTGAAGCTTAACTGTAATTGTTCTTTAAGTTCCACTCATAGATGTGTGGATAAATTATACTGCTTTCTAAAATCAAACAGTCCATTCCAGTTATCGGTGTTCTTAAGTCAAACACATCCCTCCATTTTTCATACCTGAAAGCTGTGATAGATGCCTTGCAATTGTCCTTATTTAGATGTGAAATATTTTTAGATGTCTATATTAAAATTTAATCAAAACAAAGCAAAATGTCTAGGAGTTGTATAATAATTAAAGTTTTCTTTTAAAGCAGAGAAAACTTCAAATACTGAGCTCTACCATTTAGATTTTAGAGCAGTAATTATTATCATGATCTTTCTCTACTGTCAAAAGTGGAGGAAAAAGAACAGAGGATCTGTCTCCTGTTTGTTTCACTAAAACAGAAGTTGACAGACCCAGAACTCCTGTCTGATCAGGGTCTTTTATGTGCCAGTACTTTCTGTGGCAAGAAGAGTTCTTACTCATTTTCTTTCCTTTTGCATGTCATCTGCATCTCAAAAAAGCTACCTAGCAGTTGTTATCTATATCACTATAACATTTAATAGGCTATTGCAGAACTCTATTATCTTATAGCTGTAATTTAATATGCAATCACATTTTTTCCCTCAGCATGAATACATTTTTCCTTCTTCAGTGCACCAAACCATTCATTTACCATGAAATTGTGGGAGTGCTAAGTGTTAACATATCATTTGTCACCAAAAAAAAAGCAAAAAACAGACAAACAAAGAAAAACAGACAAACAAAAAACCAACCAAACAAGCAAAACCACCTAGGAGAATAATTCAATTAGAATCAGCTGTCTTGTTAATCAGGGGAAAATGTAGTATTCGTTTCCAAAACATTACATATGCTGAGAAAGAATGTAAACCACCATCATGTATGTTGTCTTTGTATGATTTCTGAGATAGAGGACAAAATATTCATGCTGGTCTAGAATTAATGTGTTCACCTTCTGTGGTGATGCTAATCAAGGATCCAGTTTGTAGAGTAATACTCAAACATTGCAATCTCTGCTTTTCCTGCTAAAAACAAGAACAACACAATCCTCCTGGCTGTGCAGAAAGCTTTTATGTGCAAGTCAAATGTAATTCATTTACATGGCCTGGATACTTCACTTGGGAAAGGTGAGCACAATCTTCCTTCTCCGCCTCCTCAGGCATCAGAGTAGGACAGTGAGCAACAGTTCTGTACTGCTCTGTATGTTCCTTCAGCATCCCTCAGGAGTAACCTTTGTGTACAAAGCTGCTCACACAACTAAGCAGGAAAAATTAAATACCACAACACGGTGACAGGAACAGACACTTTCATAAATGCTTCTTCTAGGGTGGAGTGTTCTTGCTGCTTCTGAGAATGGATGGAACAAAGATGAACTGTTCTTTTTAGTGAGCTGCAGACCCTATGCTCTCTGATGACCTTAAGCAGCGTATGGAAAATGGGAAGAGGCATTCTGCCATAGGGTGTTTTGAGCCCAGAGTGATATTTTCAGCACTACATTATCAGACCTCTCTAGATTGCTGCAAAACAGGGAAGAGTAACTAGTACACAATTACTTCACACAAAAGTGAGATAGAGATGCAGTAGATTACCTGGGATGTTACCTTGCAAGGTACTGACTTGTGATATGCAGGACTTTTAGCATTCCCATCTCTTGAGCAGTATTCATCTAACATGTATGTAAGAAGCTTAGTCAAAGATGTGAAGTCTTGCTAGGACTGGGACTCTACCAATCTAGAGCTTTCAGTTGTATCCATTTTGGGCTGGCTTAATGTATTAACTGACTTGATGCTGTAGTACTCTTAACTAAATGGCTAATTTGCAAGGCTTAGAATGTGCTACAATAACATAATTATGAAGATTGAAGCTCTTCTTTCATACAAAAAAATACACACAGGTACAAAGAAATACAAGTATTAAAAATATTTTACCATTTTGTTCTGTAAATACATCTGAAATTGCTACTTCAAGCCTATGGATAAGCTTTACATAAAACTTGCAAACTGCTGAGTGATCATGAGTCTTTATATCCCTGAAAAGCATTGTCATTTCAAGAACATAAAAATACTCTGCAGTATATATGTACAGGACTTCAAAATAATTTTACTTAATAAGTACCTCATGGGATAACTGGTATGGAGTTTTATATGTAGATTCAAGTACAGTTTCCTTTAGGAATTATGAGGTATTGAATACTCCAATTCTGAAATTCTGAATACTGAAATTCTCCATTCCTGGACTTCCCACATTCACAGAATGAATTTCAGTTCCCTGTCTTACTGCATAGCCCATGTGTCTAAGGTGAAGCATACAGGAAAGACGAGATAATTCTCTAGCCTTCCTTTGCGTGTTCCCATTCACATCTGAAACATAATAGTCTTGCCTTGTCCAGGTTATTCTCTGATGTGTTTGGTATTCACTAGTTTTGTGCTACAGCTCTTCTAGCCAATTAACTCTAAATAAATAAAAATGTTTTTTGTACTTCCTATCTAATTTTTGCAACTGGGTAGTGCAGCTCTGACAGCTACCTTGAAATCAGAGCACTGTTTCTCAAATCATAAGAACAAAGGTGTCAGCAAGGCAGATACAAGACAACCACAGTAGGGATTCTCAGACCTGAAGTGCTGGTAGCAGTAATGTATTTGAGCTGTGTCTGAAGTTCATGTGTCTCAGCAGAGATCTGGCAGCCACACTGCTGCTAAGGGAATAAATGCCAGCATCTGACCTGTCTTTGGACTGCTTGGATCAAAACCAATTCTTGACCTAAACAAAGAACTGTGTTGTAATATTTACTCTCAGGCACTTTGTAGGCATGTTTGGGGTTATTTTTTTCAGGTTCTTTCTAAAATAAACCATTCTAGGTCACCGTTAACATTTTTATAACATTCTCAGCATATAGTATTCATAGATAATTACCAAGAATGCATAGTGATACTTTTTTATCTTATGTACTGCCAAGAAGTAAAAAAAATTGAGTCTCTGGGGTTATCTTATGCAGTTGCCAGGTATAGCTGTATGGATCAAAGGCAAAATATCAGCATTCCTTTGTAAAGAGTCTCTGAGATCAATGTAGGAAGAGAAACATGAAGAATCAGATACAGTTGATATATATCAAATGGATACAGACGTTTATATATATAAATGGATATATGTATATCAAACGGATGTAGAAGAACTTGCAAATTTTTGCTGCAACTACTTCAAGACTACACATGCCTGTGTCAGAGACCGCTGATAGCTTTCTGGCAAAACTGTCAGCTCCCTGAAGACTCAAGAGATTTCCCAAGCACCTATATGTACTGCAGCCAAAAACTTACCTTTAGGTCCTAAAGCAGATAAGTATGTGATATGGATTTTGTCCCTTTTGTAAAAAGTTCATGGCCCAAACAACAGACAGTATTGCTTTTTGGGGGAGGAAAGACTGATGCTGATGAAGAAGAAAGTTCTGCTTTGCTCAGCCTAAATAGTGGTCTTCAGTCTTGAGCTAAATAAACCTTAGTTTATTTTTTAATAATAAGATGTTTTCAATGCTAATTCTATGTATGCTAAGAGATATTTTTGTCCTAAAATGCCCCATTCTCAGTGCTGTCCAAGTTGCAAAACTTAAGAAGGAAGATCTTTTTTCCAAGCCCTTAGATGCAAAAGGGAAAAATAAAACTATGTGGTGATCATTATGAGGAGGTAGCAAGCCCAAGAAAGACCACTTGGTCTGAAATTACAGAAGTACAGACTTAAAAGGAGTTTGAAAACTTTTAAACTGTGCTGCCTCTTAGTTGCCCCTTTGCCTAACACTGCTGGATACTTTCAACAGCTCACAGGAGTAGAAACTGTCTTCTAAGTGTTTATTATTTAATGATTATTCTTAAAATTAAGAAGCTTGTGGTTTTTAGGTGTATAGTTGTATGCCAGCAAATGTGTTTGTTTGCAATGGTGCTATAGGATCACAGAATAGCTGAGGTGGTAGTTGAACTCTGTAGGTCACCAAGTTCAACTACCCTGCTCAAAGCAAGGTCAGTTAGAGCAGGTCACTCAGTTTGTATCTTCATTTGTTTTGTTAATTCTGTTTTGATCTTTGTTAAGGGGACAAAAAAATAATATTTCAGCAGTACTTGTAGTGAAATGAAAGCCTTGTAAAAAGGATGTATGAAACTAACAAACTCTGTACCTCTTGTACTTCATAATGTTTGCCTATATTCACTACATGGTTTAAGGTAACTTTCTTTTGGAGTCATGCTGTAGTGAATAGTATAAATTGTTTACTGTTGGTATAAATAACAGTATCAATATTTTGGGAAGTAGCTTTGCCTCATAGCCTCTGCTTTGGAATTGTTAAATATACAGCAGTTCAAGTCCCTCTTTGAGGTTAACTTGAAACCAGTCTGAGGTTGTTAGGGCTCATGTGAAGTAAATAAAAGCGATCCTGGTCTTCTGATATTACCTGTTGTCTTCCTTGTATCTCCTGGCATAAACAAAGGCACTTAGACACATTATACCCTTTCAGTTCCCTTGTCCTGAGGCTTCTCAGGTTATTTATATTCTATCTATAACAATGTGATGAAATATTGGTAGGATGCGGATTTTAAATGCCTTTCATTGTACTATTCCCATCTTATATCAGAAGATATCTTATGGATCAATTCTGTTCTTTATAATTATATAGGATCTCTTTTCTTGTGCATCGTATTACTGATAGGGAGGGGAAAGCAGCAATCACCAATATGAAAAAATATTTGCTATATTTATAGCTGCCTTAGTACTTGTTAGGATAGGTGTAAGAAACCAATGTAGTTTAATCATACAGGTCCCTGGGTTTGCCATAACCTTTTTGATAGATAAGAGACTATTTTAAATATTTTTCTATGTTAGATTTTGAATATTAAGCTTAAATACTAAATACTAAGTACTAAATAATAGACATTTTCAAATAGTTAATGAGGCTTGAAGCTTTTGTTATTTTTTGAAAGGTTAACAGTATTTTACAGTTAATAGAGGTTGTGAAATATACATTAGAGAAAATATTTACTATTTTTTAAAAGAAATTTATATACATTAAGAACATCCACAAGGTTATTTCTCAATATCTATTTATTTGCATTAGGTTAACTGAGGACAGATATTGACTTCAACATTTTTTTGTTGTTGTTTTTCTTAAATTTTATAACCTAGCTTTTTAGCTCCATAGATTACCTGTTAAGAAGATTAGAAAAACAGTTGTTACATACAGCTCTGGTTCCAAATTTCTGTCACTTACAGACTCCTCTTTTAATATCTACAGGGTGCTGCTTTCTAAAATTTTGGACAATGTCTTAGAACTTACTGCTTGCCTGATCCTTTGTAGTATTTCTGTATGTTCGACTAGTGGGGTATGTATAGGTTTATAAACAAGCCTCCTTCTGTGAGTAATTCAAGTAATTATTATTCAAGTAATATATATCTGTGTATCTGTACTACATATGTAGTTCAATACTATAGATCACAGAATCATGAAATCATAGGATCAATTAAGATCATTGAGTCTAACCATTACCAAACGCTGCCAAGTCCACCACTAAACATGTCCCTAAGCTCTACATCTACACATTTTTTAAATACCTCCAGGGATGGGGCGTCCACCATCTCCCTGGAAGCCTGTTCCAGTTTGATAAACCTTTCAGTGAATACATTTTTCCTAATATCCAATTTAAATTCCTCTGGCACAACTTGAGGTCTCTTCCTCTTGTCTTATGGTTTGTTACCTGGGAAAAGAGAATGACACCCCTCTTCCTACAACTTCCTTTCCAGGTAGCTGTGGAAAGTAAGGTCTCGCCTCAGCCTCCTTTTGTCCAGGATAAACAACCCCAGTTCCCTCAGATGTTCCTGATAATATTTGTGCCCTATACCCTACACTAGCTTTGCTGTCCTTCTTCAGACATGCTCCAGAACCTTGATGTGTTTTTTGTCATGAACATGGGATTTGAGGTGTGGCCTCACGCAAGTGCAGGGTATAGGGAAACAATCACTGTCCTAGTCCTGCTGGCCACACCATTTCTGATACAAAGCAGAATGCTGTTGGCCTTCTTGAACACCTGGACACATGCTGGCTCATATTCAGCTGTCTGTTGACCGAGACTTTCAGATCCTTTTCCATTGTGCAACTTTCCAGCCACTCTTCCCCAGGCCTGTTCTGTTGCCTGGGGTTGTTGTGACTCAAGTGCAGGACCTGACAGCTGGGCTTGTTGAACTTCATACAGTTGGCCTCAGCCCACCAATCCAGACTGTCCAGATCCCTCTGCAGGACCTTCCTACTCTCAACCAGATCCACACTCCCTCACAACAACATGCCATCTGAAAAATTACTGGGAGTGCACTTCATCCCCTCATCCAGATCATTGATAAAGATATTAAAGAGAACTGGCCCCAGTACTGAGCCCTGAAGAGCACCACTTGTGACTGGCCACCAACTGGATTTAACTCCATTCACCACAACTCTTTGGGCTCAGTCAGCCAGCCAGTTTTTCACTTGGCAAAGCATACTCCTGTTGAAGCCATAAGCAGCCAGTTTCTCCCCAAGAATGCTGTGAAAAAGTGTCAAAGGCTTTATTGACATCCAGGCAGACAACATCCACAGCTTTTCACTCATCCTCTAAGCAAGTCAGTTTTTCTTAGAAGAAGATCAGGCTAGTCAAGCAGGACCTGCCTTTTAGGAACCCTTGCTGACTTGCTCTGATTGATGGGTTGTTCTTTATGTGCCCTGGGATGGCATGGAAATTATGCTGCTCCATAACCTTCTCCAGCACTGAAGTCACGCCAACAGGACTGCAGTTAACCAGATCCTCCTGGATTTTCTTGTAGATAGATGTCACATTTGCCAATCTCCAGTGAAGTGAGACCTCTCAGGTTAGCCAGGACTGCTGGTAAATGGTTGAAAGAGGCTTGGTGAGGACTTTTGCCAGCCCTCTCAATACCCTTGGCTGGATCCCACCCAGCCCCATAGACTGCTGTGTGTGTAAGTGGTGTAGTAGGTTGCTAACAATCTCCTCTTAGATTATGGGGGCTTCAATCTCCTCCCCATCCCTGTCTTCCAGCTCAGGTGGATGGTACCCAGTGAACAGCTGGTCTTACTAATTAAGACTGAGGCAAAGAGAGAAAATTAAATGCTGTGAGAGCCCCTCTCCCCTTACTTTTCAACATTCTTCATTCCCACACCCCCCCACACCCCCCCCCATGATTTTATAAGACAACAATTATATCAATATTAAAGTGCCAAGTTTCTCTAAATAAATTGGAGAGATACCAGTTTCAAGTTCTGCAAACTCACTTTTACAAAGATGCTTTTGTTGTAAGGGGTTAGTTTTATTACCTTATTTCCTTTTAAGAACAAACTATTAAAATGATGGTGATCTATGCAAATATCTCTGAGAAATACACAGAAATAACCTTTACACAGAAACTAGAAGTTCTTACTAATTAGGACAAAAATTATTTCAGTCTACCTTTAGCAAAGGGCAGATCTTGGTAAAGCATATCTTTCTGTAGAAGAAAAGGAAGTATGGTAATTAAGGACTTGATATGTTCTACCTAATGGTTCAGTTATATTTATGTTACACTCCAGAGGTTCCTGAATTCTCAGTTCTTTACTCAGTTTCCAACCTTTCACACCTTAGGCTTCACAGCTGAGGAGTGGATATCAGCTGCAGCAATTAGCCTTACCATATAATGAATTAGACTATTGTTGTGGCTATTTTGTGTCAGTCACCAAGATGAGCCTCTCCAGTGGGAGGGGGGTTTCTTACACAATAAAATAATAACTGTTGCAAATTAAGATAGCTTCTTCGCTGCAAGAAAGTGTCACTCTCACTGGGAAACTGGAGACAAAACATTGCTTTGACGGAATAGGTGGAAATAAAAGCCAAGTCTAACTGAAAGAAAAATACTCAGATTCTGGATACTTCCTTGATAAAATACCATACTAGGGTTTTGTTTTCAGAGAAAAAACACATTAAAATTTATGAAGTTAAATGTTAATTTGCTTTCATATTTCCTTTTCTGATATTATATAGAATAATTTTTATTTGTTTCTTTGTTTTTACAGGGTGCCTGAAACTCAAGTGGAGACAGGAAAATCTAGTTTCGCAGAAGTGATCTTTTCCTTCTTTTAAGCATTTTTAGCTCTCAAGGAGATGGTAATTTTGTATTTGCGAAAAATATTTCAATCATAAAACTTTAACCCAGACGTTCTCCTTCATATTGTTTCTATTTCCATTTTTACCTGCTCTTAATGTTTTGATATTTAAATATCTTGTCACAGCAATGCTGACTGATAACTGATTTCATTTTTTTCCCAATGATAAGCAGTGAGTTAGCAAAAATTCTGTGGTGCTTTAATAACATATTTTATTAGATTTTGCCTTGCTGATAATTGCACCAAATTGTACTGAAAATCAAAAGTTTAAAAAATGTAAATTGATTCTATATTCTATTATATTCTAATTAATCTAAATTTTGCTCTTCACAGTCAATTAGATCTTCACAGGCTGCACAATAGTCAATATACAAAATCTCTGTGTGTGTATATATAGGAAAAAGTCCACAGGTATGAAGAAAGACAACCTATTCTTCCAAAGTTTTGACTTCCTCATGAATCTGTATAGTTTTGAGCTGTGGCCTTTTAATGGCTTTATGATACACATCATCAAGCAACAGTACTGAACCATTTGCAGATGTGCTTAACAACAATCTTTACTTCTGCCTTTTTCTAAATTAAAAAAAAAAAAAGTACAAAACAAATGGCTGGTTCTAATTTAATCTTCTCAATCTAATGCTCTTGTTTACCTGGTGATTTCTCCAATACTTGAGATCAGCTGGTGGGTTTTAAAAGTTTTCTCTTTTTTAAGTATAATCTCTCTTTTTGCATATCAGCACAGGAAGCTAATGTTTGATTTTCATGCCAGCTCAGAAACACAGCATGCATAGACAAAAATATTTCTTCTACTTAAAAGAACAGAAAAGAAAAAATAAAGAAGAATAAAGAATTGCGTTTTGGTCTGCACACCAGTCCCTATCCTGCTGATGCTGAGTCATTCCAGGGAGCTAACTCAGGTGTCTCCTTCCCCCTCATCAGACAATCAAGTATCACTCTAGTAGATCACAGTGCACCCTCTCATATCTTGAGACATAATGTACTTGACAAAAGCTTTATCTAGGATGTTGCTTTGTACCAGCTGGAAAGGCTCCTGCAGGCTTTTGTAGAAACCTGAGAAATCACTCATTTTACTGTCAGGTGGCAAATCTTCTGTTTGATCAGAAAATACACCAGGTTGGTTCGATGCTTTGTTGCTTGTTCTGCAGCACTAAGAGATTTATTTCTGGGACTGTAACAGAGCAATTGTAGAAATAGTCTCAAAAAGGCAGTGCAAAGAGGTATTGTTTTTCCAAGTGAAATCATAGAATCATTTAGGTTAGAAAAGACTTTTAATATCATCAAGTCCATTACTCCAATACTGTGAATTGAGAGAGCAACAGATTTATTTAAAATAGGTTTGCATTAAAAACTAATATTCTTCACTAGAATATTTGATTTGAATTTAATCTACTTCTAATGTTTGTGTTTGTCAGTAAAAACTGCATCAGGAAACCATGGATCTGAAGAAAATGTAATTTCTGATTTTAATTGGTTAGACTCTGACACCCTACTTAATTCTCTCCAGATTAACACCTATCTTGTTCATCTTGGGTAGAACAGAAGCCTTGATAAGATATCATGAAAAGCTGTAATAGCATTTGATCACATTTATTTATGTTAAAGTAATCTTTTCCTCAGGCCCTAAGATTTTCTATGTCAGATCTGACATTCATGGACAACAAGACTCCACTTTCTAATTGTCAGCCATCCTTAGAACTGCTTTTTCTCCTAGGAATGTTTCTACTTAGTGTCTTCACCAACTGCTTTGCATTTTTTCAGAGACACTTTTTTTTAATGCAGAAACATGGAAGGATTTTCATTTTTTTTCCCTTGAGTGAACAAATAAAGGAAATCACCATACCAAATCACCATTCAGTGCTTTAAATTATTTAATCTAATATGTTATCAGCAATTTTCGTTTAATGTGAATCTTGCTCTGGCAATTGTCACTTGGAGAAAGAAAGGTTTCAATGTCTGTTTACTATTGTGGATTGATATTGACATAATTCATGTACTCTGATGCTATCTCTGTGAACAAAGAGCCTCACATCTACAATGATGTGAATAGATTAACCACCTCATTTTTCTTCAGCATTGCAAGGAGATGGTTTATTTGCAGGGGAGTGCTAGGGTATGCTTCCCAAGAGTCTGATGGAGACAGAACTTCTGAAGCTGGTGTGTTAGATATAGATGTGTGCTGCAGCTGCGATGTTTGATGTCTTCTTGGACGACAGCTTTCGTGCTGTGACATTTCTTTGATGTTTAGTTCCCAATTTTGATTTTGTAATTATTTCTGTTCTGGGAAAACAACATTTGCTTAGTCTGTCAGCCAAGACCCAGTTTTCATGATAATATCTCTGAACATTGCTCCAGACTTTTCAAGGAGATGGCAGAGAAGCTTGCTTTGTAAGCACAGGCTGCAAAAGACATGGTAAAAATACTTTTATAGACTGGTAAGAGAGTTTTTCAAGCAGTTAGGGAAATGTCTGACTCTGGATATATATACTGCATTAAAAGCACTGTGTAGAAAAATGTCTGGGCTTAAAGCTTGAGTACGTATGAGGTACTTAAATACAACAGGGACCTGAAAGATGAGGGACTCTGTACACTAATGGACTTAGATGATCAGGTTATGCTGCATCAGTGCAACATAAAGAAAGAGCAAACTAAGGTAGGTAGAATAGAGAGTGAGAAAAAAATTAAAGAGTTTTGTGAAATGCCCTTCAGAAGGCATGAAAACAGAACAGAACAAAACAAAACAAAACAGAAAAAAACCCAACAAACCAAAACAGAAAAACCCCAACCAAACCCTGAAACTATTAAAAGTGTCAAGCCTATTCCCCCAAAAAGTGGTGCTGTATAAAGACAAAGTACCTTATTACTACCTTTAGTCCAGGAACATCTGTGAGCATTCATCCATGAGGTGTGTGTGTGCTGGAGAAATCCATTTGAAGATTCTGGTTGAAGTAAGCGAGATACTTGATAGCATCTCTCCTATCACATGGCAATATACAGAGGCTTTCTCTGAATGTATAGAGGGTGTCTGTACTACTGGTCATTTGATCATATTTATGTATAACTCTCCTCTTTTGCCTGTGTCTGTGTACTGTGAAATATTATATTGCCAGTAGCTATCGTTCATGAAGCAACTCTATGTCATGGTACTACAAAGAACAGCCCTACTCACTGAATGAGTAAATGGTCTATAATGTATTGTCTGATATGCAGTGTCAGGTCATTATTACTTTGGACCTTCCAAATCGCATTGTAGAAACAACTGCTTTTCATTGAGTTCTTTCTAAGGTGTTCTTTGAGTAATATCTGATTATCTTACAACTCCTGATAGATTTTTCTTCCTAATATGCTGGAACTATAGATAAGTATAATTAATTTCCATTTTCTAGATGGACAACCAAAGGTAAAATTACTTAATTGCTTGTGACTATGTCACAGAATATCTCTGAAAATCAGTAGGCAACTCTAGATCTGCTGAATCTCAGTGCCCTACTCAGCTCTGATGAATTATTGTAGAGTCTACAAGAGATTTTTGGATGTTATGGGAAATTCACTTTTCTGTCTATTGGGAAATAATAGAAGGATACTTTACTTTTTAAAAAATATTGGAAACTCTTACAAAACCAGCTTTCAATCCTAGTGTCACTGGCTTTGGAGATACAAAAAACCCACAATTCTATAAATTTCCAGGTGTTTCAGCTCAACTAGCATCATTTGAGAAATTTGGCCTAAATATATTTGGCCATTGTGTCCAATCTCCGACATTCGGCAATGCTATGATGTATATCTGCCTCTGCTCTTCTAATGACCTCCCCAAAGAAAATGAAAAGGTATAAAAACTTTAATATAGTTTTTATTAGATCATAAATTAAATTAATTAGCTTTTGTTATAGAGATGCAATAAAGAAAATTTGAAATGAGAACAGAAATCAAAAGATATTATAAATAACTTTCTTTCTGCCCTTTGTGTCCTTGCAGGCCAAGTACTTACTTTCTGGGAAGGTTTTGAATAACTTGGTGGCTTTCTGTCTTTTTCCAAGTTCTGCTTATTTCTCTCTGCTTGTGAGCAGCTTCCTCCCTTAAGGTCTGTGCCCTGTTTGGCAGTCTGTAGGCTCTGCACAAGCTGCAGCTTCACCTTCCTAATGCTCTTGTTGCTCTACTCCTGTTCTGTTACTCTCTGGAAAAGACTTGTTTCCTTCTCTCTTTTAGGAGCCTCCAAAACCGACAAAATGTCCAGTGAATGGCTGATGTTAGTTCGGTCTAAAGGGACTTAAGATCATTGCTACCACTGTCTTCCTTCACAGTGGTAGCTCTAATGGATAGACTTTTAAATTACACTTTTCAGTGTTAGTTACTTTCTGAGATCCTAACAGGCTGGTGCCTCCTCATGCTAAACACAGACCCACAAGGGCTGCTTCTCAAATGCAATTCTCCTACACATCAGGCTTGTGAAAAATTGAGCCTGCTCGTGTGTGGAGCTTTGTTTCCTTGACAGGGATCAAGCCACGGCAAGGAGCTCAACAAAAGGGCCTCATTCCCTTTCAGCAGTTTTTGAGAACCAGTAGTAGAGTCTGGGATCTGAGGGGTTGGGGCTGCTGTTGTGGAGAGGTGTCATAGAAAGGCTCAGATTGGTGTGACTGAAGAATGACAGGGCCTGTCTGGGTGTGGGGACACCAGCTGAAGGACACAGCAGGGACAGGGCTATTAGCCAGACAGTGGTCACGGCATCTGGGTTAGCAGGTCTTCAAGATTCACAGCTTAGCTACTACTCAAAGAGCCTGGTTGCGATGCTTGGAAGAGGAGGCTGGGAGAGTAGGAGCAATGCCTGTTGTCTTGCAGCACTTAGGTTAAATAACATGGCTGCGCTACTTAGGAATTCTCTTATGTTATTTAAAAAAGGTTGAAAAAGTGTTGCCTGCAGTAGCTTTATGTTTTTGAAAAAACACCTTGTGAAGTGAAACTGGATGTTTAATGTGCTGTCCAAGAGGAGAGCTGGAAGTGAAGGGGTGGCAGTGCCAGCATGCCAATGTGGACATAGGCTCTGCCCCAGGGCTGACCACATGCTCCTTGCACTCAGTGGTGCTCACAACCAGCAAATGATGGGTACAGGATTCTGTTCAGAGATGGTGTTTAAGGGTCCTGGAGCTCTGTCACTTCTCAAATCTCAGTTGCTCCCCACAGGCCTCTTTCTCCCAACTGGTGGTTCATCTGTTGTGGCAGATCTGTCCAGGACATGGCAATGCCATGGGGATCCACTCTGTGGCAGGAGTGGGACATCTCCCTGGCAATGCTCCTCTGACTGCAGGCAGGAGAGTCACCTCCATCCTCTTTCAACTTGCCTTCTGCTGGTGGCACCCACCAGACATGATCAAACCACCTTCACCTCCAGAGTGGGCACACAGCTTTCAGTGCAGCCAAAGCATAAGTGATGGAATCACATGGCCTGGTGCACACAGAGTACATTTATGTTGTTGAAGTGTTTGAGGAGTTTTTTCAAGATTTGATGTTACCCCAAAAATGAGTTATTTACCTGGTGAGCAAAGTCCAATCCACACAAAGAGATGTGATACCAAGATTATTACAATCTTGTGAGGGATCAGGTGCTAGCAGGCTCATGCCAAGAAACTAGCACACCATAATAAGAACTCAGAGAATATTTATACACTCCAGGTTAAAATGAAATTATATTGTCTGGGGGCTAAAATAGATAAGGGGTATTTTGGCTTAGGGGTTTGATTTAAAGATTTACTCAAGCACTGGCTTATCTGAGTTGGGGAATTGTAGTCCCTGTTGTTATCTATATGGTTAATGATGTGTTGTGTCCTGGGGCCAGCCAATCAGCCCAGCAATTACCACCTAAAGCACAGTCATCCTGAGTCCATTTAACAATTCTGCCCTTTGAGATTTATAGACTTCAATTTCCTGAAGCTTGTAAGTCTCACTCTTCTATAACAATCTGTTGCTTAGTTTCACTTAAGCATTTTCTTCCCAACATCCAGGTATCTTTTATAAAATTTCTGTAAAGTGCTAATGATGTTGGCATATAACTAATAACTCCAAACTTAAAAAATGTTAGTATCAAGCCCATAATTACAATCTGAATTAGTGTAGATGCTTTGTGAACTCTGGGTACAGTTACAGTTCATGAGTGAGGATCATATATGGATATCTTAATCTCTAAATCCCTGGTAAGGAGTCAAAGTTCACTGGCCCCCATCAGGCCTCAATGCTTCCTTCACTCCTGTGTGATGACTCCAAAGACTCCACTCCACCTGCTGTTGGAGTGATTAACAAAACCAAATACAGCCCTTTAAGGTCTGATTCATCCGTTCTACCTTTCCACTAGATTGTGGTCTCCATGCCATTCCCAATTTATGCTTAAAACCCTCATTTCTATTGTTGTCCTGAAAGTGGGGTCTGTTACCAAGTGTGCAAGAAGCCAGTCCACACACAAAGTCAAGATATTTACTTTAATATCCAGTTCTGTGCAGAACAGGGAGCAGGATGGTATTCCACAAAGCAAGCTCAGTTTCCTGAAACACAAATGCTACTTCTATACCCAAGAATGTGAGGAAGAACTGTATCTCTAACATTGTTTTATCACTGGCACTCACAATTGGTCAACTAATCCCTCGCTTCCATTTAAAGTGGCAATGCTCAGGAATTTCACTACACATGCTCAAAGAGTAAGCGGCTTGCTGTTAGTAGGGGTCCCTATGTCCTGTAGGTGGGAATTTCAGTATGCTAATGGATCATTAATATATTCATGCAGTGATTTGGATTACTCAATGTGTTTTTCCCCAGTGCTCAAGGCTGTAACCAAGATAAGCTGTGGGGAGAGCTCCTTTCCATCCCTTTCATCTGTCTTGCAGGTGTCCTGCAGGACTGTCTCCAGGCCAGGCTGTTGACTACTTGAGAAATTTTTTTCTCTTATGGGAATCTGGTTTTGTCTCATTCTTGCTGTTTCACTGTTATCTAGGCCTTGTTTTTATGCTGCCTGCCTCTTATGTTCTCCTCTATGTGATTTTTCCCCCAAATTTTACTTATTTCAATTAATAACTGACAACAGTATCACCTTTGCTACAAAGTGGGGCCCCCTGTCTGATGACATTTCTATAGGTATTCTGAATCTAGGAACCACCTTTTTCAGAATAATATTATTTACTTCCTTTGCTTGATTGGTGTGACATGGAAAGGCCTCAGGTCAACTCAAGAAGGTATCTAGTAATGCAAACAAATACCTGTCCCCATTTTGCCATGGTAGTTCAGAGACTTTAGGATTACATTTCAAACACAGTTCACACTTTCTGGTAATGCTTTTGGCTATGCTGATCATCCCTGCTCTAATACTGCAGGTTTTTAATAAATCCACTATGGCTTCAGCCCCCACATGCATTTGCTGAAGAGTTCTTTTTATCACCTCCTTCATTACTACAGATGTCACAATGAGTCATTTACCTGGTGCTACCCATCATACTTCTCTCATTGCCAGACTTCAGTAGACGACCGCCTCGAACACGAGGAGAGAGCGAGAGAGGGGCGTGCCGCGCTGCCTCTCTCATGGGGTTCTTCGGCGCCAGTTTTGCATTTCCGGGCTTTTCAGCCAATCAGACAGGACCTAGTCCTGCCCCTGCTTCCGGCCACGGCTCCTCCCCTGCAGCAGCTGCCCCCCCCCACACACACACACAGAGGGGGTTTCCTGCCGCGTGGAGACACCGTTTTAAGTCAGTTTTGTCGGCTGACTCAAAGGACATTTCATGTTCGTGTAAGGAAATGCCTGGTCCTTCACACTAGTGTACCTATATAGAAACATAAAAGGTAATCAGTATTATTCTTCAAGGACAATACAGGAAACTGTTCCTTATATACACTCTGAATGTGATTCAGTATCAGTCTCAAATGCAATTCACCTAGTGTCCTTTTTAATTTTGATTTGTAAAGGGTTATCTGCTTAAGGTATCACTGTCCACTTGTCTTCAGGTGCTGCTCTCTTGATACCATTCCAAAACTTTATTTAGAATCAGTCCAAATATTCACAGTTTTTCTTTTTAGGCTGATGTGTTCATTGGAAGAGTTTAGCTTATGTCTCTGAGTCTGCAGTCACCGTAGTCCCCGGGTGTATTCTGTAAATCTCGTTGGCTGCAATAACCTTGCTCAATTATTTGTAAACAGTCACGAGTGAACTACCAATTTAGTGTTCTCTTGTTCTATAAGGACAGCTTGCACACCGGGTAACTCACCCTACATTTGGGACAACAATTTGACTGTATCATTCTACTGGGTAACAGCCAGTGGTGTCCTTTTTTTCCAGTACAGCTGTTACTGCACAAAGCACACGCATAGATGCTTGTTGGCCTTAGTTTTTGTGCCTCTCGTATTAGCAACACTGTTGCTGCCACTGCTCCAGAGCAAGCAGGCCTTCCCTTAACTTACTTGATTTTTTTCTCAGTTCTTAACTTTCTCTCTCCCTTGGTGATTTTGAAGCAGGTTGCACAGCCTTTGCTTTTCGTGGTATTTCAGTGTTCCTTACTCAAGGGGTCAACAGCATTCATCACATCCTTCAGGACAGAGTTCAGGTTCTCCTGTTTCTGAATTAATCAGTCCAGAAATGCAGTCCTGCCAGTCTGCCTACCCCCTACAGAGGGAGGACCTTGCAAAATACAGCAGGCTGAATCACTGTGATTCTTACATCTCATAAGGAATAAGAGGAATAGACCATTGTGTTAGCCAATCAACCAAGAGAAAACTCTGGCACCTGCCCTGGGCATCTTGACTGCTAATTTGATGACTGGCAAGTATTACAACTTCTGGAACAGGATGAAGATTCTGTAGGTCATAGAGATAAGCCAAAACAATAGAAATTATGATACCTAAGAAAGTGACACTGGTTCTTTTCCCCACCATTCTCAATTAATAAATAATATGAGTCTGCAAAGGTACCAATAGGACAATTATTTATTACCTAGTTCCATCTTGTCAATAAGTATAAACAAGTCTCAGAATCCTGTTTTTTGGAAGAAGAGCACAACTATCCAGATGGGTCAGTGGGCCTGAATCATCTCTTCTCCCTCAAAAGGAAGGACATTTTTTGGTAACATTTGCACATCTGATTCTGTTGGATGTTTTATTGTGTCTTTAATATCTTAACCTCAAATCTATGCAGCTAGTGAACGTATCAATGACAAACCACAACTTGTTATAACTGTCACATCAATCAATTATCTTAACTTTGCTTTTAACCTGTCTCAGTGAAAGTCCTTATTAGGGCTCCCAGGTGGGTGAAGTGCTTCAGTGAAAGTCCTTTTGGTGTGTCTGTGAAGGAGCAACTTTGCGAAGCTGTCTCCGTGAAAGTCCATGTGGGACTCTGAGATAGGCAAATGTTGCCCTTTTTTTGAAACAGTTCCATATAAGCTATGATAGCATCTTTAGATTATAATCATAGAATAACTAGGACGCAAAGGGATCTTTCACAGTCATCTAATCCAACCCTTTCTTAAAGCAAGACTTACTTCGCGTATTACTATGTATGTTACTCTGGGCCTTGTTCAGCTGAGTTTTGATTGTTTCCAACAGCAACCTCTTGTAGTAGGACATTCCATCTCTCAGTATCCCTGCCTCAGTTTCCCACTACGATTTAATTGCTTTTTATGTCTCCATTTTACAGGCCCAGGCCTGAAGTGGAAAGCATCCCATGGGAAGTGAAAGGGAGGGAAGGGAACTAGCAAGCTCTGAGTTAGTAACAACCTTGAAAGTACAGAGGGCTAAGCTGATGTTCATAACACCAGCTGCTCTCCAGTGTTGAAGAATGTGAAGCCCAATCTAGCAGCAACCAGGCCTGGAATGGGGATAGAATAAAAGCAAGCAGGTAAGCAAAAGAGTTTACTTGGTGAAAACAGGATCTTCTTGGGTTTTTCCACTGTTTTCCTTTTATTTTCCAATAAGAGGTTTTGGAGACACAGCTAAATACTTAAATGATAGCAGTCAATCCACTTTATCCTATAAAAGCCTGGTCCCATCAGAGAGATCAGGGATACTACTGTACAGTTTTCCAGGACATGTGCTGAACCTTCTTCTCTCCAGGGGGGATGCCTGCCTAGGAGATTATTTTTCTCAAAAGTTGAGGACAGGGACAAAGGGGCACACAGCTGTGGCCATGTGAGGGTGAGAAATATTGACTCTCTTACCGTCTTTTTTAGTTAATTTGACCTTAAACAATCTTCCATTGATAAATTTTAAATTTTAAGATTTTAGGATCCTTTTAAATCAGTAATCACTATTCTAGATCTAGTACAAGACGTGCGATAAGTAAGTTGCTATCATTTAAACGGTTAACCTTTATTGATTGATTCACCTATTAGTAGTACATTTTTTTGTTAAGATACCTCTCGCATTATTACTTCAATGTTTTGTTCTGATCTGTTGTGCCTTTTAACTTTAAAAACATTTAAGAACCCAGTTCTGTATCAAATAAGTCTTGTTCTGTGCATGTACATCTCACCTGCTATCCTGCCCCATTTGGGACACCTGTTCTTAATGTTTCTGTTCTCTTTTTTCCTGTTTCATTTTTCTGTCCTGGCCTGTAGCAGAAGAAGCATGACCAGCACATTGAGGGAGGTATTTCTGCCACTCTACTCTGCTCTGGCGAGACCACATCTGGAGTCCTCAGCAACAAAGCCATAGAGCTGTTGGAGCAAGTCCAGATGAGGTCACTGAACATGATCAGAAAGACGGAGCACCCTCTGCTATGAAGACAGGTTGAGAGAGTTGTAGTTGTTCAGCCTGGAGAAGAGAAGGCTCTGGGGAGACCTTCTGGCAGCCTTCCAGTACCTGAAGTGGGCCTACCAGAAAGCTTGGGAGAGACTTTTTACAAAGGCATTAAGTGACAAAATAAGGGATAGTGATTTCAGACTGAAAGAGGATATATTTAGATTAGATACCAGGAACAAATTATTTCCTGTGAAACCACCAACAGTGGTAACAAACTGGAACAGGTTGCCCAGAGATGCTGTAGATGCCACATCCCTGGAAATATTCAAGATCTGGTTGCGTGGTGCTCTAAGCAACCTGGTCTACTAGAAGATGTTCCTGCTTATTGCAGAGGTGTTGGCGTAGATGACTTTTGCAGGTGCTTTCCAACCAAAGTTATTCTACAATTCTATGATTCTAGTCTTTCTCTACAATTCTTTGTAATTGCTACAATTAAGAAGGGCTATAAATCCTTGTTAGTGTGTGATGCTAATTAACTAATTATTTGTATGTGGTTATATTTTAATTAATAGCAAGGATTTTACATTCAATTTTCTGACGTCATTAATTGCATTATCTCAAGGCTATAACTAATTTATTCAGAGAGTGTATAGATTTGATCAAAATACCAGAACTGTGAGAATCAAAGGTATACACAATTTGGGGGTAACATAAAGCACAGACTGAAAAGAAAATATGTTGTTTCAGAGTTTGGGAATGTTCTCACATCATTCCTTAAATTGATGGGCGATCTTAGAAACTTTTATAAATATCTAAAGGGTGGGTGTCAGGAGGATGGGTGCAGTCTGTTTTTAATAGTATCCAATGACAGAACAAGTGGCAATGGGTACAAACTAGGAGCATAGGGGGTTCAAGCTAAACAAAAGGAAAAATCTCTTTATTGTGAGGTTAACAGAGCACTGGAACAGGCTGCCCAGAGAGGCTGTGGAGTCTCCTTCTCTGCAGACATTCAAAATCCATCTGGACTTGTTCCTGTGTGAACTACTGTAGGTGATCTTGCTCTAGCAGGAGAGTTGGACTAGATGATCTTCAGAGGTTCTTCAGAGTCTTTTATCTCTCACTACTCTGTGACTCTGATTCTGTATTTGTAACAAAATTTCTCCAGAAACTTTTCTGTCATTATTGCTTTTTATTTTATGGACTGAGACAGTGGTGGAGCTGGCACAGTACAACAGACTCTAATGGTATAGTATCCAATATTAGCTCCCAAAACTTATTTCTGTTTCACCTTTTCTATTTCTGAAGAGAACTTCATGCTTCTTTTGACTGCACCTAAGTACCTATGCCATAGAGATTTCCTCCATTTGTAAATTGTATGGCTACTGGGATTAAATTTTGGAAGTAGTATTGATTAAGGGTTAAACTTTCTAAGACTTATATGATGTTATAGAGTAGAATCTGTTAATGCTTGATAGAGGCATTGTGTAGGAATAGGATGTGTCTTGCCTGACAGCCCAAGAAACAGGATCCAGCTGAGACTGTGCCTGTTCGTGCCTATCCATGCCTGTTACCTAAGGTGAAAAATGTACAGCGAGGAAGACTGCGAGCCTTCCTCCAAGAGAACGCTGCCCACAACCACTGAGAGGCAATGGGCATGCAGGAATGGGTTTGGCTTTATGTTAATGATTTTGGGGAAATTATCTAAATATTATAATGAATTTTGAGAACTAATTTGTATAATCCCGCCTATTTCTTTGTGAAGTAATTCATATGTATATTTCAAGTGAATGAATATGTATGTTTTGTCCGTTGTTGTGTGTGTTTGGAGGAGTGATCCCCCAGTGCTGCAATAAAGAATACCTGCTTTATACTCTCACAGGTCTATAGAGTTTTCTTCCTTGAGTCAATATATTCAAGATCCATACAATTTTTTCTAGATCTACTGCATTCTGAAAGTAATGGATCTAAAATATGATGTGTGCAGAAAAACTAATAATGGTAATTTCCAAAGACAACTCAAACATTAAATGTTTTCCTCTTATTTATTGTGTCTGAAATAGTGGTACAAGGCAACTTAGTTTATAAGGAAATAAAGCTTTGTAATCACAGAATCACAGAATTGTCATGGTTTGAAACGACATCTGAGATCAATCATCAACACAAAAAAAACCCAAACAAACAAACAAGAACCCAAAAAATCACCATCAAAAAACCCCCAAACAAACTACAAACAACCACAGACACCCCACAAAAAAAATACACACAAAAAACTCCACACCTCAGCCACCAGAGCATGCCCTGACAAGCTGCATTTATGTTTCTTGAATACCTCCAGGGCTGATGACTCAACCACCTCCCTAGGCAGCCTGTTCCAGTGCCCTGACCACTCTTCAGTATAGAAAGTCTTCATAATATCTGATCTGAACCTCCCATGCTGCAACTTCGACCATTTCCTCTGAATCTATTAGTATTTACTTGGGAGAAGACAACACCCACCTCAGTACAACCTCTTTACAGGCAGTTGCACAGGATGGTGAGGTATCCCCTCAGCCTTCTCTTCTCCAAACTAAATAATAATAGAAAGTAATAGTAATAGAAAGAATTGCAAAATCTTTTAAATGAATAAATCCTCTAGTAATGATAAGTGTCTTCAGTATCAATGTACATGTACATGTCCCTCCATTTTTATATGGAAGAATGTGCTTGAGGGGAGAGCTGATGATTAAAGCATAGGAGAGCACATACACCTCTCAGGAAGGTTAAAATTAAAAACAGGACAGGAAACTTTCAAGGAACATGAAGTAATTTATTGTGGATCTTATGATAGGCCTTAATATATTTGAAATACCTGAAACCATTTCAATGCCAATAAAAGAATGCATAAACATTTTGTAACTACCTTCAGTAGAGTTATTATAAATAATAATACTTCCATGCATGCTTTAGAAACAATATAAAGCCTGTAGCACTCCATATCCTGTATGCAAAATGACTTTGGATAACGTAGTAGTTTCCTTTTTGAGTCTTATTATCTGTCTTACTATGAGAGAACAAACTGCATGAATTATAAAGACAGATAGTGAAGACTTACTGCCCCCAGGTGTCTGTATAAGGATTCCTTTGATTAGGAGGCAGCAATAATCCTCAAGGAAATATCTTACTTTTTGTGCCAATGAAATCAGACTCTACGTTTTTCTCTTAGGTATCCAAAGACTTTCACTTGAGTTTAGGATATACAATATCTTTGTGAGAGCTGGAAATAATTAAGATCATGTCTCAGGCACTGAGCAAATGCCTAAGCTGATTTTGTCTCCAGAAAAAATTGTTCCCATTTTAATTGGGAATGCAAAAACTTAAATAACCAGCATACAACTAATGATTTTGAACAAATCAAGTCAGATCTTACTTAAAGTCGCTCAGAGAACAAAACTGGGCATAACTTTCAGGGCCAGAAACAGGCCCAGACATCAAAAATGTGCTCTACACCACAGCTGGTACAACAGTCCTACCTGCAACCTCTGGCAGAAAGCACCAGGCGAAACTCAACGTCAACCCCTGGGATTCTGGAGCCGGAGCTACAGGGGTTCTGAGGCCAACTATATGTCAACTGAAAAAGAGATACTTGCAGCATATAAAGGAGTTTGATCCACTTTGGAAATTATTGGCACTGAAGTGCAGCTCTTCCTGGCACCCTGATTGCCTATACTGAGCTTCATGTTCCAGAGTAACCAGTCTGCTATCCATCATGCCACCGATGCAACTTGGAGTAAATGGACTGCTTTAATTACCCAGAGAGCTCAAATAGGAAGGCACAATTGTCCAGGAATTGTAATCAACTACAAAGTGGCCAGAAGGCACAGACTTTGGAATGCTACCAAAGTAGTGGTGAGATGGGCTCAAGAAGCTCCATCATATGATCATCTACCAGAGACTGAGAAGCAATTTGCTCTTTCCACCAATGGATCCTGTTGTCTTGTAGGGAACCGCCGGAAGTGGAAAGCTGCCGTGTGGAGTCCTACACGAAGTCAGTTTGCAGAGGTAAAAGCCATCCAGCTGAGCGAGAGGGGTGGCCGAGTCTCCATCTCTACACTGTCTTGTGGATGGCAGCAAATGCCTTGTGGCTTTGGCTAAAGCAGTGGCAGCAGAACAACTGGTTCATCTGGAGTCCAACGGGGAATGGCAGAACAACCATCCTTTGACGGCCACTCAGCAGTTAGTGACAGTTTCTATGGATGAAAGGCACTGAAGGAACCCTCCAAACCTGGTCAGCTGATCTTCACATGTGTTTTCTGCCCAGTGGGCTGTCCACTTTTGTTGCTTTTATATTCTGTGAGCTCTGTGGTATATGTGGAATTTAATTGCAGAATGACAGCAGGGTTCAGTGACAGCTCTTTCCATGATTCATTACAGAAACTGAAAATATGGTCACGTGTTTTTAGAAAGATCTGTGATCTCTCACAAACTCCGCCATCATTCTGCTCCTTGTACAGAAGGAACTGCGTTGGAAGACTAAGTCAGTCGCCCACTTCTTATTTTTCCTTCATATATCTGTATGTCACATACCATCAGGATATTGTACTTCTCAGCAGGCATTTAAATCTTACCACAGTAGGTAACAAATTAAATTGAGTCATTTACCCTCCACATCTTTGTATCAGGAATTTTGGGAAATGCCTAGTGCACAGGGTATGCTTGTTTTCCCACTTCTGTACAGAGGCAAGGAATTTTTACACTTCACATGCATCAGACTAGATCTACACAGTAAATCAGCATAATTTTGCTGATTGAACTAGAGATCTCCCAGCGATGTGTGTGTTTTTGCACACTCAGATGTGAAATTTCCAATACTTGTACATGCAGAAGTTTAAATTTGCTTTTTCAGCAATGTTTTTGAAATGTTAATCTTGAAGTTAGAATTACATAATCTACTAATGTTTTGTTGAAAAAATTCAGAAGACCACCTTGTTCTCAGCAAGATGTCTGAGTGGTTTAATAGTCTTAGTCCACTGATACTAACAGACAGACTTAAATATATATAAATTTGTCCTTCGTGTGTATAATAAATAGATTAATCAGATTTTTAAAAAGAGGAATTGGGAATGTAACTGATCAATATACCTGTAAGACAGTTTGTGTGCTTATGAAATACATTATTTTGACTTGATTGTTTTTTTCCTTAGCACCATTATTTTCACAATAAATGGTTCTCTTACTGAATATGCCACCAGTACCAATTGCTTATTATAACATTTTAGCATAGTTTTGTGAGATTTATTCACTTACTTTAAAATAACTTTAAAATATTAATATCTTTAATAAAGATGATTGTGAGATAAAAAGAAATATCATCTAGAAACAATGTTGATTTGTAAGCAAGCTATCTTAGTATTAGGTGAATAGCTCAGAATACTCATGAGTGACTTTTCTTTTTAAACACAATCATACTTCTTTATTTCACTTGAATGTATCTAACCCAGCATATGCAGAGTCAGCTTTGTTGTCACCCGATCTGAAATCATTCCTCCACTCTCTTAGTTCCAGATCTTTTAGTCCTTGTGTACACACCCTCACACCTTATACGATAACATGTCACTCCTTTTCTAAAGTTCTTCTGTATTTCAGAAATATTTGGTTAGGATATGTTTCCAGACAAAATCTTTCACTTTTACCATCTATTTCAGTATTGCTACTTTTAGCAGAATCTTCAGCCTGTTTACATTTGAGCATTCACCCATCCTATGTACATCATGTTCTTTTTATCACAGGCTATTAATGTGATTAATTGAAAAGTAATTGAATCTTGCCTCTTGTCAGAAAAACCCATTTGAATATAAATCGCAGTACATAATAATTTTGTCTGTAAATAAGTAAATGCACTGCTTATACCTGGACTCTTTACCCATGGCTTACTGTAAAGAACCTATGCATTGGTTAATCTTGTTATGAAATAATTCATTTGCCTGTAACTTAGCTAGACTTCTTTCTGAAGTGGCACTCTCATTTAGTTTATTTATGGTAATACTATCATTCAAGTGTCTTTGCAAGGACATTTAACCATTATTATTCTTCCTCCAAGATTTCTTACTTCGTCATCTTAGATTTCCTAACAAGAGTATGTAACAGTAGAGTCCTATTAAAAAATTTAGGTCTACAGAACTACCAGACATTTTCTGAGTACATTCTAGCTGCTACTCAGAAAACAGACACAAAATATGACTCAGTTTTTATAGCTTATCAGCTTCTAAATAGGTCTTTGATTTGAAGTAGTTGTTTCAAATCGAGCTTGAGTCACTCAGTAGTTCTAAAAGAGATACAGAAGAATGTAAATGTCTGAACAGTTTACTGTCATAGTTGCAGAACTATTAGAGAGAATTTGAAAATCAAGAGGCCTTTTTTTCAAGAGCCTTTTTTTTTTTTTTTTTAATGCAATGAGGATCAAAGTATTGTCTCTTCCATAAAGTACACTATGCTAAACTTCATATTAAATTATTTTTTCAAAAATATTTAAAAGAGGATGAAAAAGTAGACTAAAGGATTATGTTTACATTCCATATTACATACCTTCCGTAGAAACTTTTAATCAATGCAAGAAATATGTGGTCTTCTAATGGCTCAGTAAGCATATATGATATAGACCTCTGATACATTCCCTTCTAGGGAGGAAAGATGTCCCTCTTCCTGAGAGAAACTTGGTAAGAGACAACATATACCACAGATAGAACACAGTTTTCAACTTATTTACTATTATTTTGCCCACCATTCCCACAGATGATCAAGAAAACTAGAATGCAGTAGGCCATGTTCTTTATACTTCTACTCCATGCCTGCCTTGGTTTAGCATGTTTTAGTTTAGGAAAGCAATCACTAGTTCTTAAACTTAGATGAAAAATTCCAAATTATTTGATGGCCCAAAGAGCCAACACTTCTAAAAAGGTATTTCTCAAAAGGAATAAGAATTTGAGAAAACCAGACAGACAAATAGTGAGAGAATACAACATGTATAGTTCTTACCTTAGCATCTTTCTCATTCCTTTGCGAAAGTAGTAAATCATAGCTCAACAGCACACACCGAGGGGAGCAAAGAAGAAATAACATAAAGACTGGACAGAAATTCCTCGGAATACATTCCCAGTGTTTAATAACTAAGGATCTGTGATTGAAATACAATATCTTGATGCATTTTTCTCCAACAAATATTTGTTCTGCTATTACAGATCCTGCTTAAGATTTTAGCATGTACAGCATTTTCCACCAGGAAGTTCGAAAGCGACACTACAGTTACACAATGACCCTAATTTTGATACTGGAGGAGACTGAATAATTGTTTGCCTGTGTTTGCCTTCTTTGTGCTACTCATGATTCAAATTTCAAATAAGGGTCTTCAGCAAATCCTTCTAACAGTCACTTCTGGACTGAAGAACTCTAAGGCAAATATTGCCTACTGTTAAAAATCAAGGAATGGGCATACCAGGGACAGCTAAGTGGACTAAAACTATCCCACCTATAGAGACAGTACAGTGGGTTAATGAAATAATGAGAGAAATTGTATAAGGAACAACTGTACATTTTGTTTTCCAATGTACATGCTAGGGAACATTGGATAATGTTAAATTAAACTGTGGGATTTTGCTGCCATGAGCTGCTGTGGACACTGAGATTTTGCATGAATTTGAAAAGCTAGTGAACAAAACAATGGGGAGAAAATCTCTTGCAAGCTATGAAGACAGACATTGCGTTCAGTCAGTAAGCCCTGGACTTCATATTTTTGGAGGTTACAAAAGCATTTAGAAAAAGTACTGTATGCTCATTCTATTCTAATTTTACTCCTTAGGCTTTCCTACAGTCTGCTATTAGAGCATGTATAATGGGTTACATGGACCTATGATATGTGCATCCCTCTGGATGAGCACTCATTATTTTAGTTTGGCATAATTTTAGTTTCTTCTGGCTTTACTTTCTGTAAGTTTCTGTCAAAAATTAACAAAACAAGAAAATGCAGATTAGCATCATAGTCTTTTATCAGAGACATCGAGGATGATGATTGCCTGCTAAAGATCACAGAGTTGTTTTGGTCTGTTGACCCATAAAGTGGGCATACACTTCTAGCAAATGTGGGAGCTGCCAGCACATTTGATTTGAGGTCTTTAACTGAAAAATCCCCTCAGCAACATGTGCTCAGCTCTCTGCCAGGTCACTTGCCTGTGAAGCATGGATGCTGACAACAGCATCTTTGAAACAAAACTGCCCTTCGGAATTACTGCAGAAAATGTTGCTGTTTCTTGTAATGAAAATTGTCCACACTAGAAACTCCCATCTAGCAAGAACAGCTCAAATACAGTTTGCTGTTAGTGACTATTTCTTCCAAGATTTTAACGTTAATAGGATGCATTTTAACTTATCTATAGGTCTTGCAAAACTAGAATGTGTACAAATCCCAACACAACAGCTGTTTTTTCGATATGTAGAAAAAGAATTTTCCTTCTATACATTGAATTGTATTATTTCTTTGGTTTTACTAGATAATAATGTAAGTATGAGACTTTTTCTCAGATTCATCCTTCTTCAAAATTATTTGTCTAGTATTTTCAGGTGTGTTGTTGAGAGAGAAAAGACATTCATAAAATACTGTGAAGCCATCAAGTAGATCTTGATGTATTAGTTCTTTTTAAAACTGCAATTTATATGGTGATTCCTCCAGTGCACCTATTAAATGTAACTCAGGAGGCTAACATTGTTAAGCATTGTTTCACTACCCATTTACTACCCATTAGATATCTGATCCTTTAACTATAGTTGGCACTCTGAGATCCAGATCCAGAGAGGAGAGGATGTTAACATCCAAATTGGCCCATGCAATTGCATGTCTGAAAGCTTGAAGCAAAACATAAGGATGCATTTAAAACTCATTTACATAAATAATGTTAAAATCTCTGACTGCATAGCCATTTATGCTAGTTTCAGAGACTGACTCCCACATGTCTGTCAAGGTATTCTGTTAGAGGTTGTTGCCTCTGACGTGCCTGTCATTTAAAACGTTAGGGCCATGGAGGAGCTTTTTTTTATTTTTTTTTAATATTTTTTTTCATTCTGTTAACCTCACTAATGAGTAAAGGAGATGGTGGATAACTACCACAACTGAGAACTCATTTGACAGTGTAGCTAAACTGACCTTCTAGCCAGCTATTGTCAAGATGAGTGCCATGTGCATGGGCTTATTCCCCCGATTTTCATTAATGTCTGACTCCCTACTGCAGTGTTCTCCAAATGTTTTTGATCGCACATCCCATTAGTAAAAAAAAATTAGCACACCCCCTGATACGTATACTTGTTTCTAATAAATTATATACATTTACTAACATATTACTATAGTACGTACACTGTAAATCAATGTACAAGAATAGAGGTGTAAAAGGATGAGATTAAGAGGAAATAAATATGTTTTAAATACATGTTAAAATATTTTAAATACATTTTTAAAATCTTTTTTAGTAACAGTACCAAAAAATTTATTCCCAAATGTCAATGGACTTTTCTGTGCATGCACTCCATTTTGGAGACTCCCTGCCCTCGTGAGCCAGTTCAATGACAGAAAATTTCAGAAGACTAACCCTGCAAAACAAAATGATCAATTTTTTTTTGCTGGATTAATTCTTTGAATAGCCTAGCTGAGAGCTCACAGAAGCACCAGTGGGATAAGAAGGCTCCTGTCAGAAACATGAAGGTGTGACCATCCTGTTTGTGTCAGCTAGGCCATCAGAGACAGAACATCAGCAGCCTGTAGGAGCCATGTCACCTGGGAGTTTCAGGCTCTCTTCCACTCTCTTCTTTTTAGCAAATTGTGTCTAGTTAACCCTTCTCAGGACAAATTTAACCTCCCAAGTATGGTACCCTGTGTTATGATATTGCAGCCTTACTTTTTAAACATTGGCAAAAACAGATTTTCGGGCACTCAAAAAATTGGGATCAACATTGATAATGCTACAGTATATCTTTATGTTCTGAGCTTTCTAAAAAACAAAACTGTGCATTGCAGACAAAGTTTAAAAGTGTAACCCTAACTTTATCCATCAAGGTAAAGGTTAAGAAAGTTGTTCTTCATTAGAGCACTAGAGTATAACAACACTCCTTTGATTTGTTTATATCATCTTTGTTTGCATCATAGAATCATTAAGGTTGGAAGGGACCTCAAAGATTGCCAAGTTCCAACTCCCTACCATGAGCAGGGACCCCTACCACTAGATCAGGTTGCACAAAATCCCATCCAACCTGGCCTTAAAAACCTCCAGGAATGGGGCATCAACAACCTCCCTGGGCAACCCATTCCAGTTCCTCACCACCCTTATAGTGAAGAATTTCTTCCTAACATCTAACCTAAATCTTCTTCTCTGTTTAAAACCATTACCCTTTGTCCTACCACTATGTTCTCTGATGAAAAGCCCCTCCCCAGCTTTCCTGTAGCCCCCTGTAGGTACTGGAAGGTGCCATAAGGTCTCCCTGGAGCCTTCTCTTCTCTAGGTTGAACAGCCCCAACTCCCTGTCTTCATATAGGAGGTGCTCCAGGCCTTGGATCATCTTGGTGGCCCTTCTCTGGACCCTTTCCAACAGGTGTATGTCTTTCTTCTGCTGAGGGCACCAGAGCTGTACACAGTATTCCAGGTGGAATTCCAGGTCATCATGTATAGAGAATCAGAGAACTCTACATATAATAATTCAAGCCAGAACTCCTCTTTTCTTTCTCCCTGTACTTTTATAAGCTTTCTATCTAGCCACAGTGGTCAAGGACAGAGAAACCACAATCTAAAGAGCTGGACAGAATATCCTCATAGTTGCACTTCTACCAAGCTTCAGAACACTTCCACTACCATGAACACAAAAACATTTCTGGGCATCACTACTACTACTAGCTTTGTTACTAATGTGGAATCACCAGTTTCAGCCTACCTGGAATGTCAGACCCACGGAAGGGCTTAGCACGCACAGCATTGGATGTTGCAATGTCTCCTTTTTAGAACTGACATTACATGTCTCACAGAAATGTACGGAAAAATTTGTCATGCCACTTTAGAAACCACCTGCACTCTACAGGACATATTAAGTTTTCTACTAGGAAATATTGAAGACATTGGTACTTGGAAACATGCAGTCACCACATTCAAAATGCTTAACTGCAAGAACTCTTAGTGGAATAAACTCAGACAGTCATATAAACTAAGCTAGTCTATTTCATTCAGGTAGAAGCAAATTAGGAAAAAGGAACCTTGTTGGGAGGTTCCTCTTGGGAACTGACGCTGTCCACAGCCTAATCCTGCTTCCTGACCAATAACAAGACAAGCAAGTCTTACTGCCTTATCTACCCTGAAATAATATAAACTTTCCCATAGGGACAAAACTCTATAATTTTTGACTGGCAAAGATAATGGCAAAAATGGAAGTAAAATATCTTAAAAACAGGCAGACAATTTGATCTGTAAACTTACAAAGTTTCTACCTGCACCTTTTTTATTAAAAGGGTCAACAGATCTCACTTCTTCAGTTCTGCAGACTGAAAATAATGTCCTTGTTCTGATATTTCAGCTTCCTGTCTCAGTTTGTCCTATTCAGAATAATTTGATCAATCATGAAGCTTAATCAATGTATGCTACTTCTTGCAGCTGTCAGCACTATCTCAAGTGAGTCTCATGCATATTAATGCTGTAATCTTATTACAGCTTTTGGACAAATAATATGATACCTGGTGGGGCACTGAGGAAGAGAACATAAGACATCAGGACTAATAAGTGAGAGTGCTGTATACTACAGAATGATGGCGAAAGTTCTTTAATCATTATGTAATTTCTGTTTCCTCATGGCAAAACAAGACTACAAAAAAGTCCCACAAGCCTGTCAGTAACTTCAGCTTCTCTTTAATAAATTATTAACAGTTTGATATTTCTCTTTTCAATTGCTGTTGCATCATATAAAATATAAATTACTGTTCCTGCATATTAGGCTGGACAGCTGAGAGTCCCTTACAAACATACTACTGCAAGATTCAGGTCATTCTGAGAAGGTACCTCTGGGGATCTGAAGAATTTTTTTCCTGAACTGCTAGTAAATTGGAGAAGACAGTAGAAATTGAACTGATTTCATTGGTTAAGTCAGCAGAGAGAGGTGGTTTGTTAGCTGCACGCTAATATCTATGCTGCCTTCAGGTCTGTCAGCTAAAATTAATGACTCACTGCAAACTAGAAAGGACTGTTTTCTGAGAGCTGCGAGGGGATAAAACAGATTTGGAAGGTCACATTCTGTGCACACTTGTGTTCCTCATTAACCTCTGCCTGGCCTAATCAACAATGAAAAACAAAATCCCAGTGTGGACATACGATAAAAGGCATAAATATCTGACTAAATTTGGAAGGGAAACAGAGGGTTAGAGAGCTTACTTTACAAATAACACATTTAAGTAGACAACATGTTGGCTGAGCAAACTTGGATTTTACTGGAATTAAAGGAACCAAAATACGAATATATTCCATACCTAAGAACAAAGTATGGTCCTATAATATTCACTTTATAACTTTTTTTTTTTTTTTTTAATACAGATTTCATATGCATTTTCAACCATCCATCAGTATTGGCTATAAAGAAAAGTTTTCTTTATCTAAACTGATAGATAACTTCTACTGTGTTAATTTTTATATATTTTTTTTTTCAATTTAGCTTGCTAAAAAAGAGCTTGCAATGGTAGGAAAAAGAGGGAAAAGGGAAGATACTTAAATTCTTTGCGAGAATAGAGTATATTTTGACCTTTAGCCAGTATACTTGGCCCAAACCCAGTCAAAAGGTGTGTATGAAACCCAGCATGTTGTGTCTCATTTCTTTCAGAAGCTTAAACTTGATGTTCTATTTTTTCCAGATAGGAAAGGAATTTTCTTTCTCTCAAGCAAGTGAGGAGAAAACACATAAAGCAAACTTTAAAAAAAAATATTTACAAACATTTTAGAACAAAAGCTATTGCAAACTAAATAAAAAGGTTGAATAAAGCTAAGATAATCAAGACGAATTTCAAATAGTAACATATGCTTAGTCAATACAGTAGAAAATACATACTATTTGCATGATATAGATCAGTGTAATGGTTATTTCAAGTCACACATTGTGAGCAAATTAATCAGAAAGTTTATGTAGTTCACACGACATACATTGCTATAATGTAGGCACACTAGTCAAGGAATTATGCCAGGCACTCTACTTACAGTAACATTGTCCGTTTTCCAGTGAGCTTACAGACAGCGATGAAGAGGCCAGGTTTTGACAGCCCCTTGGAGCTGCTACCCTTGCCACAAAGGAAGAAGTTCTTTGGAGTTCCTCAGGATTGGGTATTAGGAAGTACTTCCTCACAGAGAGGGTGATTAGACATTGGAACCGACTTCCCAGGGAAGTGGTGGAGGCACCGTCTCAGGATGTGTTCAAGGAAAGGCTGGATGTGGCACTGAGTGCCATGGTCTAGCTGGTGTGGTGGTGTTAGGTCATAGGCTGGACCTGATGATCTTAAAGGCCTTTTCCAGCCTTGGTGATTCGGTGATTCTGTGAAATTCTTTAGTGTGTGGGTGGTGAGACACTGTAACAGGTTGCCCAGGGAGGTTGTGGATGCCTCATTCTTAGAAGTGCTCAAGGCCAGGTTGGATGAAGCTTGGAACAACCTGGTCTAGCAGGAGGTTGTCCCTGTCCACTCAGGGAGGTTGGATCTAGATGATCTTTAAGGTCCCTTCCAACCCATACCATTCTATGATTCTATGAAAGAGTTCAACTAAGTAGCTATTTTTCTGCATGTATTGTATGGGATATGCTACATATTTCTGCTTTTATACTATGGTTATACTTGCCTAATGCTTTGTCAACTCGATTCTGGAGGGTCATGTCTTCTTATTAGCATGGCACATCATGAACTAGCATAGTTAAGCAACCATGGGTTATAATTTTGGAATAACAGAGTAATGTTATTCACAGTGATTCTAATTAGATCTGACAGGGAGAGTGTGTGAAGGCTGTGCAGCACTAAGAACTGTTACTCATTAGAACATATGCAAGGAAGTTTGCAGTGATATGGCACTTGTAGTTTCCTTTTTTGTGCATTTCAGATAAAATCAGTGATGCTGGAAAAAAGTTATGGAAGCAAGTGGAGACTTGCCAGAGGAAAAGAGAGCTACACCTTTTTTTACTGATACAAGTTGATGTTTCAAGCCAATCTTTGTGCTTCCTTGTTTAAAAGGGTTAGTGAAGAAAAGATGCTCCAGATTCATCCTGGTGCTAATTCCACCATCTTAGTTTGAAGCTAAACTAGGAGAAATTCTTTAGCTCAGGCTGCTTTCTAGACAGAGGGCAACTTTAACACTGTCTTAAATCTGAATTGCAACTGGAAGTATCTCTCTGTGTCTCTCCATGAAATGTAGAGAGAGTGAGTTAAGTAGATGTCTGAAGCCAGGAGGCTGAGCTAAGTTCCCAAAGCCAGGGGGAGAAAATTTCTCATCTTAGAGTCCACTGCTGCTGTCATACTTCTCTTAACATCCTATTCACTTCTCAGCTTGCTCTCTTCAGTCACTTCTCTGTTGGCTGTCAAGAGCAACACTATCCCTTGCAGTTTACAACAAAATAAAATAATTCAGAAACTTAACTATATTTACACACAGCAGTGTAAGCTCCTCTGGTGCTCACATTGCAATTAGCAGTCCCTGAATACTGAGGGAGAGAAAACAGAGTATGAAAATAGGTATAGAAATCTGGGGCCATTACATAATCCTCAAATCAGAAAAACAGTAACATCCTTTAAAACATCAGAAATGAGAATGATGGGTGCACTTGCAATGTGAGTGCCATTTCACCTTTGCTGTCAGGAGGCCTGGCTGTGTGCTGCGAGCCAGTGGCTGTGATCCTGGTGCTCAGGGCATCCCAGTGCTCGGTCAGGGCAGCCCCGGGGAAGCGGCACGGCCGCGGCTCCCGGCAGCTCTGCGGACAGACCTCGGCTCGGCCCGAACCCGAAGAGCTGCCAACAGCGGTGGGAAAGTGACACCTTCTGGCCAAGAAGCAGATTTGCACAAGACCCAGACACCTCTAGCTCGGGTGGTGTAGGCATGGAGAGGAGACTAATTACTGTCTCTCCTGAAATCTCTGTTTGCTTTTGAAATATTTATACCTAATTGCGTTCCACTGATATAATTGAACCTGTAAATCTTAGTGTTCTACTACTCTTATTTGGCCACTGACAGAATGTTAGAATTGGTCTGAACTAAATAAATGAATTTTCAAGAAGTGAAAAACACTATATTCAACAACCCGTGGTTTAAAAAACCCCCTCCAACTCCGAATGAATATTCATTACCTAAGATAACGGAGAGAATATTAAATCTCCACTGATGTATGGTAATGGTATCCTCATTAACTTGTCCTAATGCTACATGGCAAGCAGAGACGTGCTCGGCATAACACCAACTGAATTTGTCATGCAATGTGGAGTTTCATAGGTTAGGGCACAGATTGTAAATTCCACCAGCCTATTGCTTTCAGTGTCTGAAAAAGGAGGGACTGGCTTAGCTGCTGGGTGACTGAAGTGTGCCAGGATAATCCAGTTCAGATAAACTTTGTCTTATTCTTTCTACCTACTGAATTAACTGGAAGTTTTTAGAAAGTCACCATATTTCCTTGATTGAAATATTCCCTGTCGATAACAGGCACTGATGAACAGAATTGTTGGTGAGAGCAGAGGGAATCAAATCACAGGGGTTTTCTTGGTTGTCTCAGCTGATGCGTCAGTTCTGTATCTTTAGATCAACTGAGATTTTATGAACTACTGTAATAGAAAAATACTACTCTCTTTCAAAGGGCTTGGCACTTAATAACTCATTCAAATTGGTAATTCTCTTTTAGAGTTCTTGACCGGGTGTGACAACAGAAATGAGGAAAATGAAGTAGACTGGCACCTGACTTTTTCATAAGTAAGATGGTTGCGGAAGTCAGTGACTGAAAGCACGGCCCCAAAAGATTGATACTGATTGTATTAGTAACCACCTAAGAGACCTTGATCATACTCCTAGTTTAGGTATGTTGATTCTTTGCCATTGTCCTTAATTCCAGCAAGGTGTGTCCTTGGGGTTCTTCAGCTATTTACCAAGCCACTGCATGGAAGACTCACTATATAGGTATTTACTGCTTCCAGAAATGTCTTCTGCTGTATTCTTCTCAGCAATCATTTCTGTCTACTCTGAGTAAAACCACTGCACCACATCTCATCCTAAGCTTCATTTTTGTCTTTGGACTGTGTTTCTGATTCCTTCTGTTGGATCATGATGAATAAGTCTTTAGAATTAAGTGATATTAGATGGTTTCAGTGAGAAACTAGGAGACAGCATGTGTGAAGTGAAATTTCATTAGCTTTTCTTCACCATCATTAGTGTTGCAGTAGTAACAAGGAAGTAGTATTTTTACTTCAATTACCAACTTTTGATAAACACGATGTAGGATATACTTCACTGCTAGTTTTCATTTAGTTGTCCCACAGTTTAAATAATTTCCTGAGAAATTCACATCAAGTGTGTCATACCATGTTTCCTGATGGGGTTCACTCTGTCAAAGTAACTTCTCAGCTGCCTTACTTGGACCCTGCAGTATGAGGGTGCACAGTTTCCCATGTACCCTTCCACAGCATTTGGCATAGTGCTATGAGAATTCCCTTTTCAGAGGTTGGGAGTCACCTGTTAACTCAGACTCACGGCTACAGAGACAAGGCGTGAGAAGAGAAAGACCTGGTTCTCTTTATAAGTCAATTTCTGTCCTCTTCACTATTGCAGAAATAGTTCTCCCATTTTCTCCAGAACAAAACCAGTATGTTTTGGTCTTTTTTTTTTCCTGGATAATTAAATTTAAACCTAAGCCATGTATTATGTACCTAAGCTGGTACATAAGCCAGTGAAATAGTTGAACTTAAAAATGAATCAATAGTTACACCACCCAGCTCCAAACTTGAACTTACTTTTTCATATCCAAGATCTAGTGAGCAACTGATGACCAAACACAGGTTGCACCATTGCCTCAGGTGCTTTTTCTGTGACTTAATTATAAACAGATAGTAAAACCCACTTGCAAGGTACATCTTCAAAGTACTGTGCAATGTGAGGTAATTCAATTTTATGCATATTTTTTTAATTAAAGTAAATGGTAACCTTGAAATCCCATCTGTGGAGCACATTATGAGAACATTATTTTGCTTGATTCCCTTCCACATGCATCAATAATAACTTAGAACTTTTTCCTGTAGACTGACTGACAGGAAGTACTTAGGAATTCCTACCTTGTAAGACAGGTCTTGAAGTAGAATACTGTATTTAATATTCTGATAAGGTTTGTGGAAGATAAATGAAAAAGCAAGTAACAGGCTTAAATCTCCTTTATTGCTGCTTCACCTTGGATGAAAAGTGTTTAGTTTTAAAATTCCCCCCAAATCTGTGGCAAACATAGATTAATTGAAAAACTGCAAAATCCTAAAATAAGCATATTTGCCTTATCTAATGCAAAATATTTAATGGCTTATGCCTTAAAGAACGATACATTTTACATTCAGTGTGTTCAGGGGGAAGGGGAAGAATATTAACTATTTCTTAAATACTTGTTCTCATTACTCTAGGGTTTTGACTGCTGCTAGAAACCTACTTTCAGTTACCTTGAACACCATGAAGCTTGACAGGTTTATGAGAGTTGTATAGAAAAAAAAAAAATTGTGGTCTGTTTTAGGTCTGGTGTTGGAAAGGCGGCTTGTAAGATGGTGTACTGGACCTGGCCGGGATGGAGTTCATGTCCTTCATAGCAGCCCATGCAGTGCTGTGCTTCAAAACTGTAGCTAAAACAGTGTTGATAAAACTGCAGGTTTTTGGCCATTGCTGAACAGTGCTTCCACAGCATCAAGGCCTCTCTCTCTCTCTCTCTCCCCTGCCCCCCAGCAAATAAAATATAATTGAAGAGAATCAATAGTATTTGAACTGTCTCTTCTGAAATACTGAGTATGCAAGTTACCTTAATATAAAAAACCCCACACACTAAAAGCATAAAGTCAATATGGATGAAGAGTCATACTTATATTAGTAAAAACACTGATGGCTTAAGGTATATAAATGACAGGATTTTTCACTGGGAAAAAGTAAAAAAAAAAAATAAAAATAGGCAAATTGTACCTTAGATTCTCTTGATTTCAAGAGTCCTTTAGTCCTCTGTAAAGATAGAATAATCTTGAAACAAATACATCAGTATTATGCAGTTCTATAATTGTTGCAGCATTAACCCATAAGGAAGAAAACAAAAAATTCAGCGTATTTCTGCTGGTAACTCTTAGAAGAGCACTAGGAAAGCATATCAGAGCACAGCAGGCACAGTTATATGCTTCATGGCTTGAACCATTCTTGTCCTTGACATGGTCTAATAAGGAGTTGATACTAGCAGACTTTTAATTTGTGAAATTATATAATTAGTTTTTAAGCTTGTCTAAACTTTGATATGCACAATATGCTGCAGCACTTTGTCCACATGACATCTCATGGGAAAGTTACAACCTATGTACATAAATAACTATGGTTTTATTTTCTCAATGTCTGTTATCTGCCACATGATTTTGTTTATGTTATTTATCTACAATGTTATTTATCTACAATTCTGAGAACTCAGTTTCAGATTCATAGTTAAGACCTACAGGAAACATTTTCACCTCACCAGGCACCCTTTTTGGTTTTATTAATATGTTGAACAATATAGATGTTGGCACTGATGCCTCCCTACATTGTGAAAGCAGAAAATTATTCATGCTTCTTTGTTTCCTGTTAAAGCAACTATTGGTCTGTAACACACACCTTTCTTTTGCCTCTAGTCCCTGGTCTGGGACCTTGTAAAATTTTTTTGGAAGTCCAAGTACACCACACAATGTGGTGGTGTTAGGTCATAACTTGGACTCAACCTCAGAGGCCTTTTCCAGCCTCAATAATTCTGTGATTTCACTATTTCCACAATTTATTGACTACATCAAATAACTCCTACAGATTTGTGTTGTGACACTGCTCCTATGTTGACTCTTCCGCATTGTACTATCTATACTTGTCTGAAGGGTTAGAGGAGGTAACTTTGAATATTAATTCTCTCATATATCTGCACTGTCAGTAAATGAGGCTTGGCAGAAGTGAAAATCACCTGCTTTCAACCACAGTATCTTATTTCCTCATGATGGCATCTGAGGTTGCTTTAGATACCTGTGATCCTTCCACCTAGCCTGACATAACACAAAGAGATCAGGAAGCTAGCTTCCCCAAGGTAACTAATCTGACAGAAACACTTTTATTTACTTCTTAAAAAAATAGCTGTGTCAAATTGCACATTATCTTGTAAGTAATATCTATACATATTTGGATGTAAAGAGGCCAGTAAGAATTTTTACATACAGATTGGTCATTACATTTCCTGGAATATTTTTCTTCAAAGCATTTTCCTGTTTCTTTCCTATCATTTCTTCCCTACATTTGTGTCATAAAAGTGACTGTAGAAATCTTCATGGACACTTGATGAGCATAACTGAACCCAAAAATGGAACTTGTAATTGCATGTAATGGCTGAGCTATGTGGCAAATTTAGAGTCATCAAGACAACCACATCACCATGAAAAAATAAATTTGGGTTTCAAAAAGTATCTGGATGGCTACAGTCCTTCAGATGTCCTTAGTGGGAGCAGAGTGTAACAGTGTTGGTGCTCAAAGAACAGTTAAACAATATGAAAAGGCTGTTGCTATTTTCTTCACACTGAATATTATTCCTTTCCAATCCACTGTATGTGTTTGAGCTGTCAATCTTTTAAAAAACATTATCTTTGTATCTTCCTTTACAGTTTTCAGAAGTATGCAGACATTTAGAATACTCCATGACCATCAACAGCAAAAGACATGAAACCCCTTATCCCCTCTTTTGGAAGAACTCCAAACTTTGCCTTCCTCTTCTACATATTGCCTTTTAAAATACTATTACAGATTTCTAAAAAAATGAGGGGTATTTGGTGTGACAAACATATGGCTTCACTGTTAATGTATAGCAGTTAGGTTGTTCTCAATGTATCCTGGCTACACATCCTACAGCTGCTTAGGATAAGACTATTTGATGGTAGCAGTTACTTTCAAGCTCTGATATTTTTGCCAACACTGCAACTTCCGTACAATAAATTCCAAGTGGCAGAGACACAGCTAATAGTACTCTTTCTCTAAAGGTTTGCCTCCCTATCTCCACATCCTATGCTAGGGGGCAAGACATGCTCACAGATATTTGAAACAACTGCCAAAAGGGAGACCAAATGTACACTTGCTGCTGTGCAGTTTAATTATTTAACCTCATTTGAGCTCTTCAGGCAAATAAAGCAAAGATGAGTATGTTACTTTATACCACAGAAACAGTATTAGTATGCACTAAGAAAATGTTGTATTACATCTGTTTGTGATCACAGTAGAAAGCAACCAAATTAAATATCTTTAGGTTTCCTTTAAAAGGATAATTAAGAGGAGAAACTAGTATATATTTCAATTTCCAAGCCAAGCACAGAATTTTAGCTTCATGGGAATACTAACTCCATTTTAAATATGTTTTGACATCTTATGCTTAATGAAAAATTAACACTGTCCAAGAGGTTGAGATTTACCCTGCTTAACTCCCAATTCCCTTAGGCTGTTATTTTCTACTAGAAATTAACCCTGCCCTCTACAACCCACCATCAATACAGGTAACACAGGGAACTAGTTCCAAACTTTTATGTCCAAAATAAAGGAATGAATCTAGCTCAGACACAGTATGTGCATTCAAAAAGGAACTACTTGGAAAGAACTTTATCTATAGCAATCTCAAGAAAATGAACAGTGTCAGTTTAAAATTAGATCTGTGGGAATCGTTAAAATAAATGAAAGTCTGATTTTGTTTCTCTAAGATGCCCAGAGTAAGTCCACTCTCCACGTTATGGATTCTTCATGGTTAAATTTATTGAAATTATTTGTAAATACAATATTATCAATTCACACTACTCATAACTACTCTCCCTGTTACTGCATCTACCTCAAACAGAAGCTATTCCATTTTCTGTGTACATATTACTGCTCAAGCAAAACAATATAACAGTTGAGTGCACACAGGTTATAAAAGCAGAATATAAAATAAGGCAAGTGTTAAAAAAAGCATTAGGCTCAGTATCCTTTCACTAGAAAAACAGATTTTGCTGTCAAGTTTCCTCTGAAACTTTTAACAAACATATTGCAAAACAGAAAAATGACCTTAACTACAGTAAAAAAATTCCTTCAAGGCACTGTTACATAACTTTTAATGTCAATTTGAAAGTAATTCAGGAAGTCAGTTGATAGAAATATTGCCCTAATGATAAAAAGGAACTCAAACTTTTATTTGGCTAAATAAAAGGCACAATGGAAAAACAACTCAGATAACATTTGTGTATGGAAGAAAAACAATGGCTAACAAGGAGAAAACATTTCAAGTTTGAAGTCTTATAAAATTCAACTAGAAAAATGAACTCTTAACAGTAAATTTCAATTCAACAGACAATTCAAGGTGCTTTAGTAACAAGTTGTTAAGTTTGGAACTTTTTTCATTTGTTTAATGCATTATATATGCATCTTTTAGCATAAGAAAATAACATGACTGCAAAACTATTTAAAACCAGTGGAGAAAAATTTCCCAAAAATGTAACTTCCAGTCCTCTAATGAAGCATCACTTGACTTTGTGTTTTCACCTGTCCAAGTGCTTAGCAATGGCAGATTGTGTTCAGTCACTGTACAGAACTTTCTACAGAAACACCCTACATGGCACAGCTAAAACAAGTTGTTTCTCCTACAGGTTTGCACTGTCTTCCCTGTATGCATGTAATTGCAAGTCATCTCAGCTGATGCTGCCTGTCCCTCAGGACCCCTATGAAACACCTGCAGGTCCTTCTCATGTCCTACAACTATTCTCAATGTGTTTCTTACTCACTGCTTGCCAGTTCCTCTTTTTGGAAAGCTCCAGGCTAGAACTGCAACAGGATGTGGCTGATTGTGGTCAGTCTGCATGTGCTGGGTAGCTCAAGACCACACTCAACTGAGAAACTTCCCCTATACTGAAGGCACCAGTTTCTTTCTTATTTGAATTGCTCAGCAGTCAGTGTTTAGAAGTTTTGAGGATGAGTTTAAAGGCAAAACATAACTCTCTTTCTTAGGCTGAAAAAGATAATCACTTGGATGCAGATTTCAATATCAACATCAGTACTGATGGGTTTTCCTCTCTTCCTCAGGATTGTTTGTGTCAAATGATCTATAGCTAATCCCTTAGTTATCCTGGCCTGCTACTGGGTAATTCTTAGGTCTCTATCCTAAGGAAATATTCATACAGTTCTGAGCTCAGTTTGGAAAATGTATTTGTCATGCTTCACTAGGAACCTGGTCTCACAGCCACCTGTGTCTACTCTGGACCTCAGGAAAGGAGGAATTTGAAGTCACCAGTTGGAAACACTACAAAACAGCTCTTCAGCATTCTTTTACAGACTTCAAAACTTTTCCTCTTGCAAAAGGCTTTTGTTGGCCAACAACCCGTAACCTTGCACATCTTGCAAGAAATCACAGCTGACAAGATTGGCTAAACAGGTGCAATGCTTAGACTGAGCCTACCCATGTAAGTCAATTACAAATCAATGTTTATTAATAAAACTAGTTTTGTGGATCCTCACACTTAACTCTAACTGCTGTTTGAAGGAAATATCTTAAGGATCATTTTGCCTCTCACTGGGTATCTCTTGGCTTAAATGAGGTAAAAATAATTGCCTAGAGTTTTGGGGTTTTAAGGTTGCCAAATTTTTGTTCTACGTAACATGACTATGTTTCATAATAAAACAGATACAAAAACATTCCTACTGCAGTTGCTCTGTAACACATGACACGTATTTCTCCAAATATACGTTTCCAGATTTCCAGAGCTTTCTGTGTGGTACCTGTACTAAAAAAGGTTTATGCCTTTGAAGTTATGACTGTTAACGATGCAAAGTATTTAATATTTATCTTTATAATATTATAATAGTTGCACCTGCATGGGATCCCAAAAGAATGGAACCTAAGCATACATTTAAGGAATAAAACCACTTACCAAAATAAAATACTTGGCAACCTGAGAATAAACACCAAAACACCTCAAAGAACTGTCAAGCAGAATATACTAGAGGAATTCCAATCAAGACAAAACTACAGATACAGCAGTCAGTTTTACCAAACTCAAGTACAGTACTGACAGGAGGAACACATCACAATCTAAAATCCATGCCATACCACCAAAAAAGTATCTATTCAGTAACTTATCTGTGCTAGCCAAGACTTCACACCACAATTTCAAGACCAGGTAGGTATGTTCAGTGAACACAAATTTATTTCCAATTAAAAGGTGAGCTTCTTTCAGGTAGTACCTAGCCTCCTTTTTGTCACAAAAGATATTAAATTCAACATTTAATTCTTAAGACTGTAAGTAAGCTTACTTTTTTATTACTAATTTTCTACAAAAGCATTTTTCTACAAAATTATGTTTTTAATTACTAATATATAGAAGTAAATCTTTTTTTAAACAGCAAGCATTTACTTGTGGTAACAAAAATGCTGTTAAAGCAATGATAAAGTTATAAAAACCTGTAAAAGAATTCTGATTTTTACAGTGCATAGAAACCCCAAGGTAAAATACAATTAACACTATTTCAGCAAGGGAAATCTTTATCAGTATTCAGCCCTTACAGTCAATCACTTAATGCTTACATACTTCCCATTTTTTTATTTGAACTTTTCCTTGTCATTGTCAAAGCTGCAAAATATAGTATCAAAACCAAAAAAAAGCACAGATCAGACTGGGTTTTGTCCCCATCTCCAACAAAACAGTTGCTAGGCTGGTATTTTCAAACCTATAAGAACAGTAAAATAGTAACAAGGAAATTATATCTATTTTATCTTTTACTTTTCTCTATTCCTTATCTATGCCCTAAGAGAAATGTCTGGTTTGAAAAAAATCAGATGTTTTACTCCTTTTGCTTCCCTAGGGAATTTGCAAATGCTGCCTGTTTTTCCCCTAAATTTTTGAGAGAAGGAATCCTTTTGAAATACTTTTTTCCCTTTCTTAATATGGAAGTTATTTTTTTTCCTTAGATTGGCAAGGCAACTAATTCAATTAACTGTTTTTCTATTAGCTTCACATTTCTCAATTCCTGAATGCATAATGTGACTAAATGGTATATTTAAAATTTTGGCAATAAGCTCTTCTAAAGCAATACCACAAGCCTTAGCAGCAGTGTCACAATTTTACCTCTAAGAGAACTAGTGGTATTCATGCTGCTTTGTGCTATTACACTAAACTGTGGCAGACCTGCTCTGGGAGGAGTTTAAGGACAATACAGTATGCTGCAACAAGTAAGAGTACCAAGAAAACAGGATATGTGATAAGAACCATACAGGTATAGTTGTATTTATGATATTTGTGTTCTGCATAAATTAAAATCACAAAACTGGTCTTTCAGCCCTCAGATTCTGCAGAAATGTCTGGAAATTGAATAAATTATTTGTTATATTCTGATAGACTACTATATCCCCTTTGCTCCTTACATCTACCCTGAAATACTGTTGAAATATCTGACCTACAGCGATTTAAATGTTTAGCCTATGTAGAATTACAGTATAGCAGCACAGACAAATGGCAGGACACGGTAAAACAATTTATATCTTAAGTATTCACAAAGAACCTATATTTCTCATTTAAATTAAGCTCAAAAATTTAGAATGAAGACATTACATTGTTCAGAGCAAACTACAAAACTGTGAATGTTTCATTTAAATCATGATAAAGATTTCCCTTTGACCATTACTTTGGCAAAAATGGCTGTTACATTTGTTTCACCTACTAGTAAAAGGCATTTTCTTTGGTGCAAATACATTTTGGATTCGGCAAGTCCAGCTACGTAATATTTAGATAATAGGCACATTCTGTATTACCTGCTCATTCAGTGAATGCACAGTCAGTTTCAGTTTAAGACAAAATCAAATGGATCAGTCAAAAAACAACAGGATGTCAATTATATAGAAAATGCCTTTTAGTAATACAATGACAAAACATGCTACAGACAGAGGTCTAAATGCAGAATACAGAGTATACAGAATACATTATCATCTATACAAGATGACTAGTTTCACAACTATTTTGAAAGCATCTTATTTCTCAAAAATGTAGAGAAGTTTACTCAGAAGCACAGTGGATGTCTAAAACGCATAGCCGCATACATCTTCAGTAGCTTTGTAATGATTTCACTCTTTGGTTGGCTTAAAGCTCCTGAATTAAAAAAGAACATTTCCTTGTAACACAAATTATATTGTTTTGCTGCTTTATATTTTCCTGTATTTCTCTGAAAATACATTTCATTCTAGTTTATATATTACAGGTTGTTGGGGTTTTTTTAAGTGTTCAAATTGCACATCGGAATCCTTAGTGATTTGCTAAGCATCATGTGCCAAAAGGACTTCAGAAGAATGGGACCTTAGATCCAATATGGGATCCTTGGGAACCTCAGTCACAGCAATTTACAACTACAATAAAGTGCAGAAAATGGAGGAGACTATATTCCTGCAAAGTATTTGTTCTTGATTATTTTCTGATTTGTTACGGTCTTTATATGAACTTTACCTCACACTTCTCTTTCGGTTCTTTAAAATAAAGGTTATGGAAACAATCTCCCTTCAGGTAGATGGCTTAAAGCAAAGAAAAACAGTACCAACAGCAACATGAATGTAAACTCACTCACACCTCTCATCTGAGAAATGGGGGTACCAGACACAGAGGGGCAATAATAAGGGGAAATAGGTAGAGTATGGAGAATGGGTCCTTAACTAACAGACCAGCCCCTGACAAGCATTTTCAGCTGGCATAAATAGGAGGAGTAGCCTGTAATTAGACTATAAAGAAGGCAGAGAAACAGAAAAGTTCATTATATAGCTTCCATTAAGCTACATACATACTTGCTTCTCCTGCCACTAATCCCTTCAATTACCATCTAGTAAACCACACCTTTCCTAGACTCCTATAATCCCTTCTTTCCTATCTCTGTTACTGTCACATTCCCCACTTGCTACTAAACCTGCATCCTTCCTCCATAAACTCATCTGACAACCAAAATGCAGCCTGAAAGAGCAGGATTTTGGATACATCAGAAATTCTTACACATCTCAGCACCTACCCTGGCATTCATATAAATGTTTCATGATCAGGAACAGAATAATCTGAGTCCTCTGTTAAGAACTGCACAGGTGAAGAGAACTATTTAACCACAACAGCGGCACAGAATTAAAAGGTTTTGGACTAACTTTTACTGATGTTACATCATGAATGAGTATATATTGTTTTATCTAAAAAATTGTTCTACTACTATGCTGTTCCCATATAAAAAAAGATTGGGATGGCACAGTGGATTTTTTTGTACTTATATAAGACTCCCCAAAGAAAACTCCCATGTGTTTCATTTCTTACTTACCTTTTGTAGGAAAAAGACTAAATTCTTCTGTGCCTAGTGCTACTGTTTTCCAGACCATTGCTTTCTTCTGATTTACTGTAAGAAAAAGAAGTTACATTCCAAAACTCAACTTCTAAGCATAGGATGAGCACAGTAATTCCAGTCCCACAATCCAATCACAAAGTCCATCTAAAACATTTATTTCTCTCTCTTAGCATGTAAAGTTGTAAGAAAAAAAAAGGAGAATAAACAATATTTAAGCAAGCAGAATACTGACACTTGAAGAATTTCAGCTCAAGTCAGTCCCCCTCAGAAATCCCACAAAGTTCTAGGCAGAAATTATACCAGTAACAGTATTCCCAGACATTACTACTTTGTTAGGATTTAACTGAATGTATAGAATTTGTATATGAAGTGAATGTTCAAATAATATACAAGCAGTATGCAGCTCAACACCCTCAGAATTATAGCTGTTTCTTCTGGAGTAGATACAGGTGGTGTTGGTAAGTGTCAAGACTTGAACTAACAATTCTATTGCTAAAGAAAAAGAAAATATGTTTCTGAATCACTAGCCTCCCACCTAATACATTGATAGATTAGACATTTTAATTATGGCTTCATCAACCAAGTTCAGCTGTGTATTAGTCATCATTTGACATAGCAGAACAGAAAAGTTCCTTTGGAGCCATTCTCTCTAGTACACAAATCCATTTTCTGAACACACAGCAGTTGAAATCACTTTTTTATTAAAGTCAGGCATGATTTTAATGGTTTAATAGATTTTCTGCATATGGAGAACTCCAAAGTAAAAAAATCAAGCAGATGATCAAAACCACGTCTCATCAAGCTTGAAAATACTATTTCAGTGCACTATACTGTCTTACAACCCTATTCTAATACAGTTTCAGCATGTTTATAAGAAGCAGGGCTATGCAACAAGGGCAATTATTCAATTTTCAACTCAAGACATCTCCAAGCACTCTACAATATAATAGCATACTATATTCCCAAAACACATCCCCACTTTATAGGATAATTGAGTTGCAGCTTTAAAGCTGTTTAGATAAGGGGAAAGCACTAAGATATATTTTCAGCTAGCTGTGGAAAAAGGAATGGGAAAGTAGCTACAACACAGGGAAACAAAACGTCACTGCAGCATGAAATTATAAAAGGGAAAGACAGCACTAATAAGAGGGGGAAAAAAGGAGATCAACATAGAAAAGAAGGCACTAAGTAGGAAGAAGACAGGACTAGACTGGACATATGTAAAAAGAGAACTGCTTGGCCACATCTTAAAACAAAAGGTAAGCTAAGAAGCCAAATTAGGGGACTAGGCTTCAAACAATGGGCAAAAGGGGAGATGCAGAGGTTATTTTAGCAATCAAGCCTTTAGAAATGCATCATTTTGAAGAGATAAGAACCAGCATAGGAGCACGACCCCTCAAGCAGTAGAACACCAGCAGATCTGCCTATACCAGCTCCTTTGGCTCCAGGAAGTGCAGCTGACCCTGTGCTCAGTGAGCCCAAGTCATCAGCACAGTGAGAGCCCCCACCAGAGAGGCTGGAGTTACCAACAACACAGCCATCACCACCAGCTCCCAACACCCCAGCAATTACAGGCTTACCTAGGATAGTCAGGGCTTTGAACACATGCAAGAGGGAGAACTGTATGTTAATACAGACAAAAATACCCAAGTGTGTGATTTTTTTCCTCATAGTTATAGCCTTTTAAGGTAAGTTTATAATGAGGACATACGGTGATCTGGCAAAAAAGTGAAAGATCTTCCAAGAAGAAAAATTAAGTGCCAAGTAGGAAACATAAACCTAAACATTCTGAAATTAGGAAGTTTTAAGGAAAGGAATAAACGTTCTTTCATATTCATTATTAACCTTTATCATCTGGGTCAACAACAAGGTACAATTTTATACAACACACTAATATGCAAAAGTGCAAATACTTAACTATGGTATATAAATTCTTTACTTACAGTTGCTCAATTTGATCAAATTCTTTTTCATCTTCTGCGTAACAGAAAAAGGATTATATATATGAGGTCTCAAGTTAAACAGCAGAAAAGTTCTATTTCATTATATTATTTACTCCATGTGTAAGTAACAAAAATAGCATTTTGTTATTTTATTAGTTTTCTTAAATTTGTAATTCAAATTGTCTTGTTCCTTTATGCAATGGTATTACCTGCAAATTTGTTAGAACACTTATTTTGATCAAGTTTTATTTATCTGATTTTAATACACATAATTTTGTATTATATAATATGTATATAGACAAATACATGTATGTATACCTGTGTAATGCCATATGTATCTGACATATATATACACAATGATTTTGTATCTAGTCACTTCTGTTTTACCTTTCACAGCTATTTCCACTCACCTATGTGCACCTCAGGCTCAGCAACCAAAATCTGTGCCTTTTGTTTTGATGTATTTTTCCCTTACTGAATTCCTTGACAGAAGTTTCTCCCATCGAGAATACTAACAGTTGCATTCTCAAAAAAACTACAGCCTCTGAATTCCTTGTCTTATAAGGAAGAAGATAGAGATTATATCATACCATTTATGAGAAAGTATTGCTTATCAAAAGCACTTTGTACCTGAATTCAAGACCCACTGGTGAAATTTAAAAGCCTTAAGCAATGCAATGGTCCAGAAGAAAGCATTTCATCAAAAAAAAAAACCAAAAACAAAAAAACCACTTTAAAAATCACACTAAACTTCAGGTAGGAAGTGGTATGGGTCATCCTCTTCTACCTTTGGCTACAGTTTCAATGGAAAGCTAGGAAAGACTTAAACACTTACCTGCACGTTTCTCTTTCTTTTTTGAATACATCTCATAGAGGAAAACTATGGTTAGTAAAATAACAACTTCGGCCATAATTGCAAGAAAGGGTTTGAGAGGCACCATGTAGGACAGAACTTTAAGCTTCAGCTTTCCTTTACTTTTCCCTAGTTCAAATGCAGCTTCACACCAATATACACCATCATCTTCCTTGGTGACCTTCAGTATCTTCAGATGTGTTATGTTAGCAGATATTGTATTAATTACATACTTGTCAGCCAGCAAGGAGTCCTTAATGGCAATCTAAAAAGAAATATATATATATTACAAGTCTTATTAATGTAATTAAAAGGGGTTTATCAAAGAGTTTCTTATTAACAGATCTATCTAAAGAGATGTAAAATGAGTTAAGAACAAGTGGCATTTATGAAGCATGTTTAATCAGTCTCAAAGGAAAAATGTCTTAGGTGGTTCCCTTTACATTCAATGGAGGAAAATAGTGAGGAAGTTGTCTAACCTATTTCAGTCTATTTTAAGATCAAAGTTGCCCTTGACTCTCATGCCACTCTACTGACAAACAGGGCCTCAGGTATCAGGACCTAATGTCCAAGTCTCACCACAGCACAAAGCACACGTTTTCAAAGAAGCTGAGTTGGGAATGCTGCTTCACTGGGAAATACATTTATAGTCTTACAACTCAATGCTACTCTCTAGCAAAATATAGGAGACATCCATTTCCCTCTTCTCACTTCCGAGCGCTTCCCCCAGAAAAGGTCAAGAACAAAGTGGCTATGCTTCCAAGGCTAACAGGGATCCTGAAAAGTGGGTATGTGGAGGAAAACTGCTGAGCAACATTTTTCCTCACAGCCTTTAGAGCCGAAGCTAAGTGAGAAGACATACCTGTACCTAGAGCAGGATGGAGAGAAGGGTCATGTTCCTGTTCTCCCTGAAACCTCCAACACCTTACATACCTTTAAAGGATTGTGCTGCTACCATCTTATTTTTTTTGTCAGTATCAAGCAGTAAGATTTGAGCAATATAACTATCACTAATACAGTAAAGACAAGTATCTCACAACTCATCTGATTTGTTTTGCTCTTATCCATGCTGTAAGAGCATGGTAAGGACTTTCAGGAAAAGAACCATCACACAAAGCAGAACAAAAACTACATCCTTGCATTAATGAATGCTTCCAAATGTCAGAGATTTTTTTTCCACACACATTTACATTAACTTCAATGGAAATGCAATCTGTAGAGCCTCCAGTGAAAAGTCATTATACTTTATAAAGTCTCTGTAGTTGTATTTTGCCACATTGTTTTGCTTGGCCAACAGATTGAAGCCTTACCTGTTCACTTCCATTGTTCATATACCAAGTCCAAGATATAGGAGTATAGCCACTTGTACAGATCATGACAGCTGTATCTCCTTCATAACTGATTAGGGGTTTTTCTTTTCCATCAATTTTTGGTACTAAGAACAAATAGGAAAGTTAATCAAGCAAGACATTCAGGTTTCAATTACAGTATTATATAAAGATTAAACATATCTAGATACACATTTATAGTAGCTAATGTATTTCTTCTTCCAATGCAGATTATTCTATCATTCATGACATGATTTAAATAAAAAGTAATTTCTGACTGATATTACACACAGAATTAGGACAGAAGTCTACAGGAATCCTGCTCTTAGTTGCCATATGATCTTAAAAGTTGCCAATTAATACAGAAAGCCATGTGATAATGAAAATGGTTTCTACCCCTGACCATTTCTCTTTTCCATTCCTTGACAGCTGTGAGCTACATGTGTCAGCTCTTATACACTGGAAACCAACATCGTAATCTTTCTGCAATTTCACTCATACTTCTGTCATTTTTTGTAGGTTTTTTCAGCCATAATGTTACCATACACACATAACATTATCTGGAAAGTTCTGCATGCAGAGAACTTTTTTTTGCAATTAAGAAAAAACTGCATCTTGAGGGAGCTATGTAGTTACAAATTTCTTCTAAGCTGACATAATACTATGTGGGACAGAACAATGCTGCAAGAAACAAGACATCAAATTAGAACTTCAGACCTGCTTATCCCAGCCATTGTAACTGCAGATGCCCCATAGCCTTCCAAAAGCAAAAGACAAAAAATGATTGCTGAATGTACTGACGCATCCCACAAATACAGTTAAAGCTAAGCAAATGTATCATGACAGCATGTACTACCCCTTTATTTCCCTCTGTATTAGGATGTTTACCAGCATGTTCTCCTCAGATCCATTTTACATTTTACTTAATCTTTCATTGCTTTATCTTGTAAGTCAGATTCAGTACATCTTTTAAGTTATATTGGTCACACAAGACTAAAAAGGCCAAGAACTTGCTTTAGTAGTTAATGATGGAGTAATTTGGTATAAAAGATTTTTCTTGTTCTCTCCCCTTGTTGATTGGCTGAGCACAAATTGTCCTGAAAATGTCACTTCTCAGGAGTACTCAAACTTTAAAACTTCCTTTTCAGAAACAGATACTAATTCCATATATTCATAGGAACATTGCTTGCAACCTCAGAATTTGCTGCACTATACATCAATCCAGATTAATTACTAGCAAAGTCTTCTCACCCTCTATACTTGTTTTTATCATTTAACATTACCCATCTAAAAACTAGTGGCAGAGTATCTTCATTGTTGCCAGTAAAGGGACAACTTATTAATAATAACTGCTGCCATTTCCTTTGTAACGTATAGCACAGAAAAACACAAAAGCAGGATGGAAAAGGATGGTACACATGAAAACAAAAACCTTGTAAACAGCACAACAAGTTTGTGGTAGTCAAAGATTTAGCCACGCTGATCAGTGGCACAGCACAGATATAAGCATGCAAGCAATACCTATACCACATTAGCTGTGATTAAGCACATGAATATCCTTCAGGAGTTCTGCAATCTGGCTCTGATACAGAGTAGCTAATCCTTGAATGTGTGCTCAGAAATATGCTTTGTCCCAGGTATTTTTGCCAGTAGATCACCCAGAATTCAATGACAAAATACTGCTGCTGCACAGAAAAAATTAAAAGATGAGCAGACAGGTGACCACACCAGCATTTATACCAGTCAGATTTCCACACTGGTTTAAGACCAGAGTTACTTCATAGTGCATGTACCTGCACATCTGCTTAAGGATCTCTCATATTAATCTATTATATCCTTTAATATAGCTATTACAACTTTTCACACCATTTTAGAATACCCCTGAATGGCATCCCTGCTTAATAATTTGAACTTCCAATAAGCATCTCAATGTTACAGTTTTCTGCAGACCTGGGTAAAAGCTCAGCTCTTCAAAATCTGCAGGGTTATGCCAAGCTAGGATGGAGGGGGTAGGGGGGGAAAGGGAAGAAAAGCCATCACATCCAATAATGCCTAAATGCCTAGTGGAAAAGCTACTGCAGCTAGTTACAGCAGTGATTAGCCACTGAGGCTATACCAACACATTACTCATCTTTCAGTTTGAGAATTGTTCTCTCTGCATTATTGACTAGAAGATTCAAGGACTTCTCTTTCCTATTTCCTTCAGTCTTGCATTAATCTTGAAAAGTGCCATAAAAAGTACTGGCTTGACATCAGAAGTGGCAGCACTCAACCACTGTGAAGCAATTCTCCTATCTTCTTGTAATAAATCTACCAGTCCTAAGCACTGTTCTGGAAAAGATGACTTCCCTATTGAGTCATTCCTGCCCTTACTGAAATAGTTACCGTAAACTTTCAAAAGAATAAGGTCTTCTTTGACTTTTTTTAATCTGAAGACTTGGGTAGCCATTCAACTAAATCCTACCCACACGTTGACAAGAAAAATACATCATTTTTAGTCTGGATAAATTACTGTTTTGTCTTTATTCAATATTACAAGCTATCTCCCCTGGCTGAATAGCTGAAAGTAGATATCAACATTACTATTCAAGACTTAAACATACATGTGAGCCTCCTCAAGTCATATGACCAGCTATCCTGTTGAATAAAGCCAACTTCAAGCACCTAGAATTACAAAGCCCTGATGGTTAGCTCACCTGAGGCCAAGACAGTTATTTGAAAAGTTAAGGGGTTCAGGAACCTGTGCTCAGGAAGAATCTTTACATATCACAGTCCGTTGAGTTTCACAGATCAAATGCTTGCTTTGCTTCTTGCAAAATTTGGATGGCAAGAATAGATAAGCTAACAGCTCTTATTGAAGATGAAGGTTCTCAGCAGACTGAATTTGTGTCACTTCCTTGTGTTTTCCATTCAACTGAATTTTGCATACTACTGTTGACTGAGGGCAATATTATGGGAGAAAAGAATATAAAACAGAAGAAAGGGCACTCATGCTGCCCAATAAAGCACACTAACTTCTAATATAAGCTGTTCTTATCTAGAATTAAGGATGCACTAAAGCAGTAACTTGATGTTTCAGAAATAGATGTAAGTCTGCACAGAAATGTGCTTTCACTCTGTCAAACACTGCTCCTCTTGTAATACCAAATATCTCAAGCCAAACTTTCAAGTTATTGGCTCTGCTTTTTGAAAAATTTCTGAGAAACCACTCTT
>NW_009952478.1:1237370-1249423 GCF_000747805.2 Chaetura pelagica | reverse complement strand
ACTCTTTCCTTCCCTCCTGAGGAAGTGGCAAGTGTTCACTCCTGCTGTCTGTAGGGCTGGAGAGGGAAGGGGAGACAGTCACTCATTTAGGGAAAAAGTAAACTTATGTTTTTTCAGTTGTTAAAAGTTGTTAAAAAGGATTTTATTTTTTTGCTTCAAAATTCTTCTTCCCTTCATGCTACAGTGATCCTCACTTAGCCTGACCATATTAGTCACTGTTTATAAAATTAATTGCAATTTCCATACTATCCAGAAACCATATTAAATACAGGATTTCAATGGTCAAGGGAAGTAAAACTTAAAATAACTTGCCTTGTAAACGAAACATAGCACCAATTTCTTCTTCACCTTTCAGTGTGCAACTGTAATTCCCCAGCTTACTGTTATCCGAGATCTTCAACCTTCAAAAAAAGTTCCACCCATTTATAAGCTTTTTTCTTATGTTTTCTTTCATCCTACAACTATCAGTGACTGCTAATTAACATTCTAAAGAAACCAGAAGCGATTAGTAGCAGAGCAGGGAACAGAGCACTGAAACACTCGGATTCAGGTTTATTGCAATGTAGAAAAGCATGACATTAAGAAAAGAGCAAAAGCACACCAGTGAACATAAAAGTAATTGTCACCCCTGTTGCTGACAGAAGGCCAAACATCTTTTAGCAGTATGATCTAGATGTTACTGAATTAGACCAAGCATAGGCTAAGGAGGACTTCAGAAAGAACAAACTAGTTAAAAATATCTTTCCTGATGCCAGTCAGTCAATGGTTATCATAGCTCCAACACAGAAGAGCTTTGAAGAGCTGTCATCTAATGAAGTCCAGCATCTTCTCTGCTGGCAAACTACGTATCCCGTGGTTATATATGTTTATTTGAAAAATAATTAAATGTTTATTTATATAGAGTAGACGAAAACTGACTTGTCTACTGATCTATTTCATCATGTTCTCTATTCAGATAAATTTTATATAAATATTATTGGTATTAATAAACCAAAGCAATACAAAAATCATCTGGATACTACCTTGTTATAATCAGATTATTTACAGATTTATGAAGTCCAACAGTAAATCTCAAAACAAATTTTTTTCTAAATTTCTTGAGTCTGCAGAGATTTGAAAGATTTAAGAAAACTTTTAAAAAATGAAAACACCTTTACAGTACAGACTTTTTTTATCTTTTGTTAACTATGAAGGAAAAAAACAGCCATTGATGCGTTTCAGGTCATGGAAAATGGGGGAGTGAAAAAATTGCACCATTTTAGCAATCTCAGACTGGGATTACTACTGCACTTACTGAGCCAAATTACTGGATCTCAAAGAACTGTGCTGTTATCCTACAGTCTTGTATTGAACAAACAATATTCTCCCAGCACTAGAGAAAGACAAGAGCTCTTCCTCCATGCTTGAGGAAATTGCAACCTTCTTCCTTTCCTGTAGCTTCAGTATGTTGATTATGGTCACATACTCATCACTGCATTTGGTTCTTTTCTAATATATGCAGGACCAGTATTTGGCAATCTAGATACGTGGTAACTCCTTAGGACCTGCAAGTCAAACTGTAAAGAATGCTACTCACTGGATGCTCCAGCTGTTTTTAGTTTTATTGATGTGTCTGATTGTTTCCTTTCCCCTCTTCCAAGTCACTTGCAGACTTTTCAAATGAGAATATTTATTGTCCAACCTGCAGGAAAGTTCGATTCTAGTTGCATTTTCCAAAGTGATATTTTTTTCCATGAAATTACCTGCAGCACCTAAAAAAAAGGTTTTAAAAAAATATTAAAAGCATGTTTCTTCAATCTGGGGAAGAGATGCAAAGACTGTTTTATACATGCTCGATTACAGGTGAATACAGTGTGCTGCTGTTATACTTTGCCAGGTAAAAAAACATGCAAAATCAAACAGTGTTTGACAGTAATTTTTTTTAGCCGTAGCTGAGTTATGATACCTATCCATTACAAAAATAAGTGTTACTCCATTCTGTATGTAGACTTCCTAGAGGGATCTTATGTAGAAATACAGATATTAATTTCACTGAAAGCAAGATAGACTTATGCTTTTACATAATTTAACCAAAATTGAAATATATTAAGTACTTAGTTCTCACCAAGGGGAACAATATTTGCTCTCAGTCTAAACATCCTCAACTTCAAATTTGGCATTAAAAAAAGCAAGATTTATTGATAAAAAATATTAGTAAATACATAAAAAGCTACATTAATAACAGCAAGAAGAGTTAAGACTTGTAAATATCTAAAAGCATCCAGGTTTAGCCAGTGATAGATTTTTATGATACTGTGAGATTACAGGTGAGGTTACTGTTGCCAGTAAAGTTGTTGGTAAAATCTAAAACATCTAAAACCCTAACATAGTTGGATCTGGCCCTTTATTCTAGTTAACTCAACTAGAAACCACATAATATTTAAAACCACTTTAAAAAACCTTTGCCATCCCAGTGGCAAGCTAGTGGAACTACAACAGAAAAGCATTCAAATCAAGTAGAAAAAAATACGATCTTTTCTGCTTTGAATAAGCCCCACAAGCATATCCAAAAAGTAGGTTTTGACAGCAGATACTGTCTGTGATCAACAGAAATAGCCTTTTATAAAGAAACACATCTGACTTTGAACCTCTCAGCACTGACATTTTATTTTGCATTTGGTCCTTTCACATCTTCTAGATTGATCTGTGGTTAGTCCATCTGACTACTCCATGAAAATTCATTCCAAGCCTCACCTCAGTCCTAGACCTTCACTCTAGCACTTAGTCAAAAAAGTGCAGCTGTATTTCACAGATCTAACTCATTGAGAGGAAAGAAAGTTTTAAGGTACAGCTTACTGACTTAGTAAGGCATGTCCTACCTAAGAAACAGCAAAGCTTCTCTGAAGTGGAAGCACCAGATACACCCATAGAATATTTGAATTTCACTGGACCTGGCAGAGAAATTTATAGCCTCTAGAACAGCACACCTAGAACTCAAAGTCCCATCCAAAATATTACAGTTCTGTTGAACTGGAGGTAAACTTAGAGGTGCAACTCCATCTTCTGTAGCAGGGCAAAGTCAGTAACTGCAACTCATTTATTAGAGTCATTACACTCAATAAGTGAGCCAAGCATAACTCACCTTGTTGAAGTTGTTTATGATCAAAGTAATTTTGCAAATGGAATTGGTGTCACAGTAGCAAAAGTTTTACAGTCAGATTAATTACAGTTGCTAAAAAAAGATCCGTATCTCAAGATTTTAAAAATAAATCCACTTTAAACAAATGGAACATGAAAGCCTTAAGCTGCTGAAGGTTAACAACTAACAGGACTCATATCTCATCTGTACCAAGACTGCATGTACCAGAACAAAAAACAGACACTACCTTATTTTTCTCCTTGAATACAGGATATAAATGCTATGAAATTATGTCTTTAAAATATCGTAACAACACATTGACAAAGGAATTTTAACTGATCTCCTGCAACTGAAAAAGATCTGTTACATCTGTTTCTCCAGTTGTCCAAGAAATTAGTTATAAATGCTTATTTGGTTACCGAAATTTCAGATCCACTTTAGTAAGATGTTTATCTCTCCTTTCCTCCATGCTTTAACTCCTGTAATGCTGCAAAGTTGACAACACCTGCTGGTTAACAAGTACCCTAGCATACATGGTCTCTCCAAATGGATTCACTACTGCAAAGAAATTGTCACTTGAATTGATCTTGGGGAAGATAGCTATGAGTTATTTTTACTTGTGGTTTTAATAAAAAGAAAGAATCTCATTCTCCACTGTAACAACAGTTATTAGAACACTTACTGCAAACTTATCAGTCTTTTACTGAGTTCATCACTTGCTCAGTCAGAGCATATAAACTTTATCAAGAAGCTGCCATGCTAGATATTTCTGCGACACTTACAAAAGACTGTGCAATCATAGGCATTCAATATAGAATCAATATAACATTACTGAAGAGAAAACAACACTCACCGGGTAGGAGTATCTCGTACTTGACAAAAGTGAGATTAGACATGTCCTCTTCGGTTGTCTGCTTGAAATCTTGTGTGGTAAAATCTGGACCTAATAAGGTTGTGGTGGAATCGAAGTGGTATGTTATGATCATATAAAGGTAATCATACAGCAGAGTGCCCATCTGATATTGCAATTGTTTCTTATAGTAATCTTGAGGGGGGAAAAAAGAACCTGGACAAGTGATATCCTTCATGTATCTTGTGTGTTAGCAATCATTATCTAAGAGAAGCAGTGTTATGTAGCCACTGTTACAGTAATTATCCCATTATGATGTTGCAATTTTGAATGTCAGTACTCTAAAGAGGTCACAACTATTTAATTCACAGCTAGATTAAAAGAGTCCCTTATGCATGTGGCTTTTCCTAAAATTTATTGGAGGGTCATAGAACTGTTAAGGACCACATCAGTGTTTAAGTAGAGCTTGGAAACGTACTAAGAAAAATAAAGAAATAGAAGTACAGAACACTCAATTTCCAAAGCCACTATAATTTAACAACACAGCCAGAAAGCCAGAGGTAGATGATGCGGTTCTAATGAATGCAGAAGCAAGAATGCCCTGTGTTCCACTGGAACATGGTCAGAGTCTCTCACTGCTCCACAAAACTCCTTTTACACTGTAGGGAATTTCCTTCCCCACACAAAGAATATCAATATTGATCATATGCCTTACTAAAATACACTCCTTTCCTTCTACGACAGAAAACTGTATTTAAAAGGTTTAATAAGACCAGCAAATTCCCTTTTCTGTGGGGCTATGGATAGCATACTTTCAGAGACTACATTTATAAAGCTCTGCAAAGCTCAATACAGCTATCAGGGAGGCAACTGTAAGCATAAGCAGTCTGTTCCTACCTCTACGCTTGTTCTCACGCTCTGTACATTTCTAAACAGAGCAAAAAAGCAAGCTGATAAGCTACAGTTTCAACAACAGATGTAGACCATCTAAGGAAGCGCTGTCCTTCCACATCTACACACAGTTGCTTCATTAGTGTTGTACTACCTACATACAAAGTTCCTAGTAAACTGAAGCACACTCTAGAAGACCATGGAAATTATGCTTAAAAGAAAGGTCAATTCTATACAGCTTTAAACAAAATGTTTGCCTTGGTAATAATTTTTTAAAATCCTCCATAACCAATGGATTAAAAAATATCATGGTACAACAACAGGGTAATCAAAATTTAACAGTTCAAATAGAAGACATGTGATTGCTTTTACCAGGTGTAGATACAGTATGTCCAAGTGTCAAATGAGTTGAAGGGCTCCCCTGAGTTTGCCAGCTGACAGATGGTGTAGCTGTCATGGGCTCTGAAAGGTGAAAACAAGCTGTTAAAAAAATTTATTTCAATTTAGTGATGAAACAAAAGAAATACAAATATTTCTCCCACCCCATGGTAGATAAGACACTAAATGTTTTAAGTCACAGATTTTACATGCTTGCAAAGTGATTTGTCAATTATTTTAGAATGCATTTCAGGAATATACACACAGTAATTACTGACTGCTGCATGATTGAGAGGATTTAATTTAGAAAGAAAATTACTCCAGTTTTTGTAGAAAGAAAGGGGTTTCATTATCTCTGTCCATTTATTGAAAAGGCTCCTACTCAAACATGGGAAAATAGAGAAAACTGGGCTACAGCTTCTATCTTCTCACTGAGAGAAGCACTGGATGGCAGACTTGATCACTGGACAGTAGAAAAGTGTTTCTGAAAGCCTAGATCTTCTCAGAATTACTCCTGCTTTTCTCCTGCATAAAATACTGAACTCAAAGTTCTTAAAGACATGACTCTTGGCTACAGCTGAGGGAATCTGGAATTCCCTGCTAGCAGTTTTGAATCTAAAGGTCTCTGAGCAAGCATAAGAAGGGTACCTTGGCACTTTCTGTAAAGCAGTATTTTTTTTTTACAACACGTCAGCTCACAAGGAGTGCTATACCATAGCCAGCCAGCCTTTTGCCTGGCTTGTTCCATCTGCACTTTCGTACCTTCCCTGATGTACCTTTTAACCAGGTTAGATAACAAATGTGTATATTAAGGTGGATGATGTGGAATAACAGAGCTCCAGGCTAGTTCATTTGGTGGTTGTTGACAGCAGGCTGTTAATCTCAACTACTAGTCCAAAATTACTTCAAAATAAAAATGAGTCATCTCCTAGAATGAGACACTGAGTCCTGTTTCTCTAAACAAGAGCACAAGCAAGCCTTGATCTCTGCCTGATAGAGAAACAAACTAGTCCAAGTGTTTATCCCTGAAATAACATGTGAAAGCTGAAAGCCTCCTAGGGAATCTTCCTTTGCCTGTAAGTGCCAAGAGCCTGACAGCATGCCAAGGTTGTCATGGATCACCTGAGTTTACATCAGTCTAGTACATGCATCACCTGGTTTGTTACTGAAATCCCTCATGATGACAGATTCAGAAGGCACCAGTGCCAGCTCATATGGTAGTTGTTATCCACCCACACAAAACTAAAGAACCTTTAAAATCTTTTGTGTGCTAAAAGGATCCTCATACTGACTTTCTTCTTAAATTAACATATAGAAATCAAAATAGTCAGGTGAGGTCACATTATACAAAATACTTTGTGTTTTTAGCTCATATGTATATGCTTTTATGTATGGAAAGAGTTAATCTATAAGCTACTACGCTGCTATTTCTCACAAACATTGTGCTAAAAGCTCTGAAGATGAACACCTGATAAACAGCATTATCTCCAATGACAAAACTGTAGACAGAATAACTTGCCATTACTTGCTTGAGTTCATGTATAAGTAAAACTTCACTCTTGTTTTGATTTGCATTAATCAACATGAGCTTTGATACACTACTGAATTCCTGCTGCTCTCATCTTTAAAAAGAAAGAAGCAGCAGGCCTCAACCATCTTTGTTTTTTTCTCCTGGCTGGAACTTACTCTGTTTCCTATAAAAACCAAAACTAAGGTCCAAAATATGGTGAATAAAGTGTGGGACAAAAAGTTTTGACACATTCATGATTTAAAAAATGCAGAGTAAACTAGCAGGCACAGTTATTCCAAGGCATTATTGTACAACTCACTAACGCAAAAGCAAAGGAGGAGAGAAACATGAAAAATTACCAAGTGTAAGTGTCAATAACAGAACCTCCCACAAGGGTTCTAGTTTGGGCATTTTCCTGTCTCCAATGTCATAGTCTGTTTTTACGGCACACATGCATAAGAGCAACAGATTACCTAACTGGCCATTAGATAGCCTTTTCCACAGTCCTTCAGATGCCTACAACATTTAAGCACTTACAGAGGCTTTAAAAGGTCTAGATGGTGTATTTACTTATTTTCTGAAGAATCAGAAATTTATTCAGAACTAAATTGTAAACTCTACATGGTAGCTTAGGATTACTAGGAAAAAGTATTATAGCTTTAGGTGTTCCAAAATAAAATAATTACCAGGAGATGATTCATTAGGTCCAACTTGCATTTTCGTCCAGGAGCTGGCCTGAGACTGACTGGTATCTTGTGTTGTCATAGTTGGATCTAAAAATAGGAGTGTCCAAAGAAACTTCAAACTTCAACACAAAGGATAAAGCATTTAGTTTATGAAAAGTAATCAAACAATCTCCTCAACTCAATCTATTCAAGCTATTTTTTTTCCCCTTGAGTTCTGAGCATAAACAGCCAAAATGTTCAAGAAGTACATTTCAGTAGTTCTTTAGCTTAATTTAGGCAAGGTGAGATTAAAAAATAGAGGCAGCATTTTAACTCCTTTGACCTCCAATTTCTGTATACAGATATTTTCCTGTAGCTAGCCTATAGTTGCACCAATACAGTCACCTACTCCTCAGAGTACTCCGGCCAAACAAAAAACTTCATAACCTGTACCCAAATCCTGTCTTGTTTGTGGGTTTAGACCACCACAGCTGACGACACTGACACAGTTGATTATTTTTAAACACAGATTAGCAGATTCGCTAATAGATTAACCTGACAAGTCTACCCTGTTCAGTGATGCAGTGAACAACCTCCTTTCCTTCTATTATCATTTTAGTGAGCAAAACAAAAGGCATTTGTGTCAGACATGGACTTCAACAAGTAATACTAATTAGTATTTCAATTCTTCTCAACACCAGGGCAAATCAGATTCTGCTTCTGTAATACAGTTTTTGCCAGGAGAGACTAGGGTTTTGCTTTATATTTGTGACTGGAGAAACAACAGCAGGGGAAGAAGCAGAAGACTTGCTTAGTTGCTGTGTCACTCTTCTATTCAGAATTCAAGGTGCTCAGATACTTTATAAAAATGAAGATGTTTGCTTTTGCTTTCTGTTCCTACATTTGGATGGCAGAACTAGTTATTGTAAAATAAACACTATATCCTCACATGCTTAGATATGCCAGGATATATTCTCCTGCTGTAGCAGCAGGATACACTCTCCCTCAGACTGGGTGCATTTTCCCACTAGCAGCTTTTTTAATGACTTGGCCAGTAGTTTCACAGGGGGGAAAAGGGGCATGTTCTTCATACCTGGGAGAAGTAAAGCTCTGCTAGACATCCAAGACACGCATGAAGAAAATATGTATAAAGAAAAGTGAAACACTACATCATGCTCTAAGTGTGTTCAAACTTCTTGAGTACTGTGTGCCTTTGCCAGAAAGTCAGCACCCTGCCAGGTCCTGCAAGTGAACACTACTACTAACACTCCTACTGCTTATCAGCACTACAGCCATAGTATCTGACGGCCCACAATCCAGCCATTAAAAAGCCTGAGTCATATTCTATGATTGACAGAGGTTCTGAGAGCAGGGAGAACTATTATGCTTCTGATGTTCATGGTAAGGTTGAAGAAGTGTCCATTTTTATTTTTTTTTTATATATCTGCAGCACCTCAAGGCATTCTAATGATGTCATGGATCACCTGACTGTGTCAGCTTAGTAGATACATCACCTCCATAGTAATTAAAATCCCCCAGGATGATAAATTTAGAAGGTACCACTGCCAAGCTGTACAGCAGCTCTGTTATCTCTCTGCAAGGAAGCCAGATGACCTGCAACAAGGTTTGCATACTAATACAGTTCTCATCTGCACTTTCTTCCTTGATTCACATACAAAGGGAAAACAGGCAAGCAGTGTTACTTCTAGTCACCACTCCTTCCACATCTTGGCTCTGCCAGACTCCACATCTGTCCATATGTCAAACTACAAGGCACAGAAGTCACACTGCATCACATTCATCCTCTCATACACAACTGCTGAAAAGCATCAGAGATCAAGATGACCCAGCACTGCATATGATGACTGTCATCAAAGCTAGGCAGTGATGTAAGCAAGTCAAGTGAAGTAATTATTGAGTCATGGATGCATGCGTTAGCCCGTAATTGATCTGCATTAGATCTAATCAATAGTATAGCAGGTTGCTGAGTTCTTGTTACCCTGATATTTATGTGGAAAGGAAGAGGTGAGAGCATGTAATTGATTCATTTTTCTACCTTAACTCTGCTCCCTACTGCAGCAAATATTTGGGAGTAAAGTGTGGTTGTACTATACTCGTCATCACCAGAACAATTTCAGGCTTTAAAATCTATTTGCCCTCTTTTTCAGCCAGCAAAGTGGCTGAACAGGAAAATACTGAGACACAGCTTAATTTAATTTAAGACAACTAATGTAATGCTAATTAATTTAATATCAATTTTACACTATGTGCAAGTGCACAAACATTCAGTAACACCCAAAACCAGCCACCAGGGCTTCCTGCTGCCCCTAGAAAAGGGAAAAGCTGCAGGCTGAGTCCTCCTGAGGCACCAGGGGATTCACATCAAGTACTTCCAAATGATCTGATAGAAGCCTTTCCCCCAGGCCAAACCAGAAAAGTCCAACCTGGAAGCAAAGTCTGTAAGAAACAAGGCGCATTAGCAACTCCTGTAACTCCCTGGAGTCTTCAGGGGCAGAAGATGGGATACGAGATCTGGTGCATCTGCTTTTCACAAAGGCATCTGACAGCACGTGCCACAACTAAATTAGGCAACCACAACTGTAACCGAACAAAGCAGGAAACTCTGAAGACACTTAGTTAGAAACCACCCTCAACTGAATAAGTTAACTGTTTTGAAAAAAATGAGAAAACTAAAAGACTAACAGAACAAGAACTCTCCTCAAGCTACTAATCTGAGAAATCCAAGAGGCCTCTTGCGGTACCTGTCTGACCAGCTGCAAAAGGCTCTCCACCTTCCTTTCTGCAACTCAGTCCTTGTGAGCCTAGTACTGGTCACGTAAGCACTTATTTTGACTGAAGAAAGCGACTGAAGGCCCACATCTCCAGAACACAGTTTCTGGACATCAGTAGAAGACAGTTTTAGTTCTCCACCCTCCAAAGGAGCATGAGCTGGTTTACACATTTGGTTAAAAACCAATGAAAGGGTAAAATATTCTTCCTCACATTTAAATCATTATGGAAATCACTGTTCAAGGCCCCCCTACCTAGTTCATACAAATCTGAAAAACAGCAGCCTCATTTTACACAAATAAAGGGTACTAAAGCAGGTAACTTGTTTTTTTGGTGTCTGCTCAAAATGACACACGATATTTACCACTTCAGGAAGATGGCAGATTTATAGAAGTTTTGGAAATACAAACAGGACTTTGTTGATTTTTATTTTTTTTTTAAATCTTTGTATTTTTTTTAGGTTAGGGTTCTTTTGGGTTTTTCTGTTGTTTGTTTTTTTTTGCCTATTGGAAGAGGACACCATTTCACTGGTGGCTTTACATAAATTCCAAATTGCTTCAACCTTCATTAGGTACAGTTCTCAACAGTAAGAGTCATCAAAAATGAATACTATGTGGCTAACGACATAATGGGACTCACAAATTCCTACAGATACATCAGGCCATTTACAGTCACAACACTTTTTGATCAATGAAGTAAATAGTTAGAAAGCACATCAAGTTTTACGTGTCTGTACATAAATACACAAATACACTTTAAAGAAGTTTTAAGAACTACAAAGCAGATCACATTATGAAAAACTACTACACGTTTTACAGAAGTTACCACACAAAGAGCAGTATGGCTTCTCTCAGTATTACAAAGACTAACAGGGGCACAAACCAACATCTAACTACTTACATATCCTGTACTGAAAACGCAGCTAAACCACCAATAGTTAAATCAAGCCACAGCAATAATGTCCCCATACAAATATTGGCAGAATTTTTGGTCTTGGCAAGACACGGTCCAACAATTACATCTTGCATAGCAAACATTAGCAATCTGATATTTCCTTCCATTATCATGTACTGCTCTATGATACCTCAAAACAGAGATTAACAACAAAGATACAGTCATTTCAGAAATAAACTCACATTTCTTTAGAAATGGTTGGCCTGCTCAACTGCTGAAAACCACTAGAGGAACAGAGCTCAAATCCCTCCTCCTTCACAGATATTTAAATGTTACTTTTAAAAACACAGTAGAAAATCCTCACAGACTTACACTTTTTTTAACTTGCCGGTTTGTGGTTTGTTGTGGGTTTTTGGTGTTTATTGGGGTTTTTTTGTTTGTTTTTGTTTTGTTGTGGTTTTTTTCCAGAACTTAGATACACTCGATAAGGGCAGGGCAGCAATAGAACACTGCGCCTCGACATCCAAGTCCTGCACCTGTGAAGTAACAAGTCCTCCTCCGGGAGGTGGCCTGCAGACCCCTGCAGGTGTGCGGGATGCCCACCTGCACCAACAGGTGGGGTGGCAGCGCCAACCCCCGCGGTACCCATCGCTGGAGGACAGCAAGGAGCAGTCCCTGCTGTCCAGCAAGCCAACGAGAAACCCGAACGCTTTTTGGGATAAACGAGCACCGGGGCAGGGGTCTCAGGTTGGCCCCGCAGCGGGTGCCCCGCGCTGCGACCTTGGAAAGGGCCGGCGAGGCTGAAAAAAAAAAATAATGAGAGAGAAACGCCTCAATCATTTCAACAGGCAGGGCCGAGAGACGGCCACCTTGCCGGGCCACAGCCTCGTCCCCCCGGGGAGCCAGGGAGATGCTCCGGGGCAGGGAGAGGACCCTTGCTCCGCCGCGGCCCCCCGC
>NW_009952478.1:1216719-1236515 GCF_000747805.2 Chaetura pelagica | reverse complement strand
GGCACCACGCGGGGAGTTGGGGTCGGGTGTCATTTTGGGGCGAAAGCGGCTGTTGCTGCAGGAGCGCCTTGGTTTGAGCAGTGCTCCGAGGCAGCTGGCCGGGCTGGGTTTGCCCAGGGAAGGCTGCCTGTCTCTGCCCTTGGGCTGGTGATCTTCTGGAGTGCCCAGCTCTGAGGGTCAGTGGCTCCAGGGCAGCTGGGTTATACCGGATGAGAGCTGCAGCTTTTCGCCATCTCTTTTTGTCAGTCTCCTGGCTGGAGCAGCAATGCCTGAGAACCACCATTTCTAAGAAATGCTTCTCAAGACTTTGACCACTGCTTGGACCCTTTAAAATCACAATGTAATTGCTTCATCTGTATAGGTATATATCTACACATGCTACAACCATTCATTTATAGTAATTTACATGCATTTGTGTTTGTTGTTTGATAAATAACTGTGCTTGGATTTCACAGTATAAAATCTCTGGCAGTCTCTGAAGGAGACTCTCATGATGGGGTACTTGCTGCTTCTTCCTGTCAAGTTACAGATACTTCAGCTAATGCAAAAGTTGAATTGTGTATAAGGTTTGTATCAATAATGCAAAAAGATCAGTGCAATGAAGCCTTTACATGATTTTCACTCTCCTGTGCTGGCAGAGCTATAGGAGTATATGGAGAGCAAGAATATGCCTTGTGTTGATTTTCCCACAGTGCACATGGTCATACTACCATACATGTCTTCCAACACCAGTACAGTATCCTTCAGTTGAACATTTTCCCTTACAAACCTCCAAATAAATATAACTACTGGCAAAAGACTTGGAACACGATTGTTTCATTAAGCTCTTGCTGTGTGTCCCAAGAATACTCAGGATTCCTGATGGCCAAATGGGAGCCTGTATAGTTAGGAGCCTGTTCTGTTGTTGAAAGAATGGATATCATTCATACGCTTGGAGCAATAGTATGGAGCTGTGTGTGCTCTAGCTCTAAGGTTGTTTAGCTAATGTACAAGAAGTAGGAAGTCATGTATATGAGTAGTCCATGTACAGTGATGCCTATACAGCTGTAAATCTGCTGCTTTTGAAATTCAGCTGCAAGGTGGAGTTCTGTGTGCAGTGGACAGTAGCAGCGTGCTCTAAGGAGAGGTCTGAACCTCTCCTTAGAGAGTTTTGTTAATCTGCCAGCCTGCTACAATTGCACAGATAGATAAGATTCAGAGAGAGATCCAATTCAGATAAGGCTGTTTAGGAATGGCAGAAGATATTAATCTTTTAAAGGGAAAAAAATTACTAGAACCTGAAAACTCTTTTGTCTGAACCAGTGAGGCATGAAGAGCCTTATCTCTTGGAGGGTATGGGAGGGGCAGAAGGGAGAAGTGAGAGGGAAAGAAAAAAGAAAAGGGTATGTTGACTGCCTTAAAATATGAAGGGCCTGGTTTGAAGTTCCAGTTAGTTATTCCTGGAATGGGTGAAAAAAAAAAATCTTATGTTAGCAGTTGGTTATGCAGCAACTTTTGGTGAGACAGATTTTGTCCACCTGGAAACCATGTATATGGGTTAATTTGAAGCAAGTCTATGTAGAAGTGTATGGCTAAACTCTGCCATGGAAGGAATGGAGCTGCTAGGACAGCCTGATCTAGGACCTAGCTTGAGCAATTCTTGTTGAATGAAAATTTGTAGGGTTCTCATGGAGATAATTTGCTTTGTGTGACTTGACATTATATCCTGTATAGGACTGGCTTCTGTCTTTCCTACCAAGTCACCTTGAATAGAGTATCAAAGCAGTCTGAAGACATGATGAACACCTTTGCAGGATTCCTTCTCAGCTCCTCATCAGAGCTTGTCACCTGCCAATGGTATACACCGTAGACTTACCCAATGGTGAATGGAAAGAAAATAAACATTTATTGAAGTATTCACAAAGGAGCTGTTCCTATACTCATGGTATGAGATACAGAAGCCACAAAGCAACAGAAGGGGGAAAGGCAAGGAGGAAGCATAATTTAGAGGAACTGATTGAGCAAAAGTACCAAACAGGCCTTCAAAAGTTTCAGAGCTCCAGACTTTCTTACCATAATAATATACTCCATCGTTCCACAAGAACTACTGCTGGATTTTCTAGATGACTGAAAGTGCAGGAATGAGAGAATCCAGAAGTTACATCTATTTAAATTGGACATATGAAGGCTAATTTGCTCCATCTATTAACATCCAGCATATTTTCCATTTGTCTCTCAAGCTACTTCTTTTCTCTCACTTCCAGAGAGAAACTTTGAGTTGCTCTCACATAGTTGCTCCTGGCAAATATGATGGTCATTTTGGAGCAAGGATTCATATATTGAACCATCCTCTGACTGGTAAGAAAACTTGCATAGTTAATAAAGCCTCTGATACAGGGAAATAGTTTTTTCCGGCTGGAAATCTTTGCCAGAATTTCTGGTGGTAGAAGGAAAGCAAATAAATCTCTGAAAATTGTTGTGACATACTGATTATAGGCTGAAGAAAAAGCAAGAAGATGCTTTGTACTTTTACAGCTCATTTTCTCCAACCAAGTGTACATTCTGCAATCCCAGTCTTTGGCATTCCTTTATTTCTGTAAATAAAACAGTAAAACAACCAAAGGACATACCTGATTTGGCAGATGCCTTGGCTGAAGGTTTGCTTTTTATAAAATCCACTCAGATTGTGAAAAGTTAATTAATGCTGTTGTGAGAAGAACAGAGAAAAGGAAGAAACAGTTAAAAGGGGCTGAAAACTTGAGGTAGCAGTTCGGCTATGTTTCAGTGTTGATGTTAGCAGCTTTCCTAATCTGAAGCTGAATCATCATGACCTATTTAGACACAAGCTAGATTTTTCTGTCTTTCAAGGAACTTTGATAAAGAGACATTTGTTTATGGGTGTGAAATATTTAATTTGAAAAGCATGAAAATAAACAGTGAGAAACAGGAGAAAAAAAATTATAATTACTTCAGAAATAAGCCTTGCAACCATGGCCAGGAGATAATTCTGTTCCTAATCTGTGGACCACTATCAGAAGGACATGCCAGAGTAGATGCTATGCAAAATCTCCAAGACTTCCTTACTCTACGGTAACAGTCAGGTCTTAATAAAATAAAACAAAACCAAAAACAAACAAACAAGGTAGAATGTATGTGCTTCTGAAAGCCAAAGTGATATGTTGAATGCTGGTACAAGACTAGGAAACAGAATTTTACTGTCTCCTACAAACATGTATCTCTTGCTTGCTATCTTTGAAGGATTTAACTAAACTGACCTCTTGGCTGGATTTAAAATTACAGGCCAGATTATGCAATTTGCATACTCTGCAACTGCCTACTCTGCATTGTCTGCATTCTGCTGAGTGGCTATAAATCCCAGTATCTCTTCTCATCTCCTCAAAGGCATTTTGCAAGATTAAACATATAATATCTGTTGAGAATTCTGGCATTTATCAAATGTTTGATGTTTTATTCTAAGATCTGACCTATAGATGAAACAAAAATTGCGGCTGTAGTGCTTTCCTAAAAATATTAGGTTGCTGTGAGTACCAATTACTTAGAGTGGCAATATGAATCATACAAGAGATTATATGAACTGTTATTTTGCAGGTTTGATTTTTGTGCAGGGTTGTAGATTATGTAGTATGGGTCTCCTCAGAAAAGTCTTTGTTCACATGGCAAACATACTGTCATCAGCACCTGGCCAAGTAAGAATGTCAGCCAAGTAAGCTTTTTGGCAAACAGCTTTTCTTGCCTTCATGCTCCCCTGTTTCCCCATTGAAGCCTGAAAAATATTGACCTTTTTAAATAGAAAATATAATTTTTAAAAAGAACAGTATTTTGTTTAAAACAATTTAGATTCAAACCTTATGCACTGGCATCTAAAGAATGTTCTACAATCTTTCTTTAACACAGAAAAAAACGTTCACTGTGATACCAATGCATGCCACCTCATTACGGGGTTTGACTTGCTAGCTTTTACTTCAAAACGTTGCAGAAAATATTTTTATTTTTTTATGTCTAAAGCAAGAACAGATTGTGAGTGAGATAGCAGCTCTAATTACAGTCATGTACCTGGAAAAAGTAACCCAGCCTTTGATCTGAATACAATTTGAGAACACTTACTTAGTGTAATTGTAATTATTCTGAGGGCACAGTGTCTAACCTACTGCTGTCCTATCAGGAAGATCACCTCTGATAAGACTTTCTTTTTCATGAATTCTCCGTTTTCAGCCTTTCAAACTCTTAAAAATAGTTTTATCTTTTGTTGCAAAGATAAAATATCATGAGAGGCCTTGCATTCAATAAATTATACAGAAAAGTCTCATTCATTGTGCTACTGTGCTTGCTGAAGTATTAGCAGCAGTAAGTGGGAACACAGTCATCTAGTGAAACAGGCCTTGGTTACATCACTGAAACTGGGCTATGTGGGGGAAGTAATGCGTATGCTGTACAAGATAATGCTTTTCCATTTTTTTGTGGGTGTGGTAACAAGAGTGTAGCCTTTATCTCATGCATCTGACCTGTTTTATGGTTTTCCTCTGCTGTGATGTTTTCTTCAGTTAGTTGACACAAATCTAGTTTCTCTGAATTTCCCTTGCCTTCCCTTCCCTTGCCTTGCCTTCCCTTCCCTTGCCTTCCTTTCCCTTGCCTTCCCTTGCCTTCCCTTCCCTTGCCTTGCCTTGCCTTCTCTTCCCTTCCCTTCCCTCTTCCCTCTTCCTTTCTTTTCCTTTCTTTCTTTTCTTTTCTTTTCTTTTCTTTTCTTTTCTTTTCTTTTCTTTTCTTTTCTTTTCTTTTCTTTTCTTTTCTTTTCTTTTCTTTTCTTTTCTTTTCTTTTCTTTTTTCTTTTCTTTTCTTTTCTTTTCTTTCCTCTTCTCTTCTCTTCTCTTCTCTTCTCTTCTCTTCTCTTCTCTTCTCTTCTCTTCTCTTCTCTTCTCTTCTCTTCTCTTCTCTTCTCTTCTCTTCTCTTCTCTTCTCTTCTCTTCTCTTCTCTTCTCTTCTCTTCTCTTCTCTTCTCTTCTCTTCTCTTCTCTTCTCTTCTCTTCTCTTCTCTTCTCTTCTCTTCTCTTCTCTTCTCTTCTCTTCTCTTCTCTTCTCTTCTCTTCTCTTCTCTTCTCTTCTCTTCTCTTCTCTTCTCTTCGGAAATGTTTGTAATGCTGAAGATAAGACGTGAAGATAAGACAGTGTAAGGTAAACAAGGGTAGCAAACAGAGTTCAGACACAGGAAGGAAAGCCACCAGAACTCTAATAAAGAAGTTTGTCTGCAATAGGAAAGAGTATCAAAAGCAGGTTTTCATGTGTAGAATTTGTGAAAAATTTATTTGTACAAAACCATTTTCCATAATTGGCCTTTCCCGTCTGAGTATGCATCATAATCCCACCATTTCTCTAATGCCTAAAGCAGTACACACTTCACTCCTTCACAGGAGTGAAATTCACAGAACTGTGAATTGCCCTATCAGAAGTGTCCAGTGGTATATATGAGAGAGAAACTACTGGGCTGTGAGACAGTGATTTCTCTTTTTTGTCTTAATCCATAAATGTTGTTTTACACTGGTAATAATGGGGTTAAAATGCCTTTTTTCAGCTGAGCTTATGTCACACCAGAAGGGTTAAAAGATGAACATCTTGAAGGTGACTTTTTAGCAGCAGATTTGTTCTGCAAGGCATTTCCACAAAGGATTCATCAGGGTTATATTATAACTAGTACAATGTTATAAATATTTCCAGAGGAGAAAAACAACATCTTTTTGAGTGAATGAAACCTATAATATATTAGTGTGTAGAATGTGAATTTCAAAGTAAAAATTAATTGTGGTTTTTGCTTTTATGTCTGATTCAGCAATTGTTAATATATTTCTAAATATTTCTGTGCTTATTAAGCTGGAGGAGGATTATGCAAAGATAACTTCTCCTAATTGAGTTTTACCTTTTAACGCAAGAATTAAAAAAAAATAATAATAATTAAAATCCTTATTAAGAAAAAATGTGCAGAACATATCTGTGAAAAATCTACAAAGGTAATGGAAACTTTTTCAACTTACACTAGCTGATCTGTGAAGTTTATTTCAGGTTTTTCAAACCTCACAAATGCCAGAAATAACATTTTTTAATTCTTCATTGTTCCAGCTTTCTCTGCGCTTGTTTCACATTCCTTTGGTTATGAGAGTTACTGGAACCAACAGTAAACTGTATTGTAGAACTTCAATTTGTAGTATAGGAATTAGTTTGCTTAATTACTACATTTTGATTGATTACGTTGCAAATTAGAATTAGTAATGCTAAGACAGATTTTTGCAAGAAAAAAAAATTTATTTGGTTTCTAAATACCTAAGAAGAGTAAGTAGACAGGACACGGGGCAATGGGCACAAGCTGGAGCACAGAAGGTTCAAGTTAAACATAAGGAAAAACTTTACTGTGAGGGTAACAGAGCACTGGAACAGGCTGCCCAGAGAGGTTGTGGAGTCTCCTTCGCTGAAGACATGCAAAACCCACCTGGACAAGTTCCTGTGTGATGTGCTCTGGGTGATCCTGCTCTGGCAGGGAGGGTTGAACTAGCTGGAGGAGGATTATGCAAAGATAACTTCTCCTAATTGAGTTTTACCTTTTAACGCAAGAATTAAAAAAAAATAATAATAATTAAAATCCTTATTAAGAAAAAATGTGCAGAACATATCTGTGAAAAATCTACAAAGGTAATGGAAACTTTTTCAACTTACACTAGCTGATCTGTGAAGTTTATTTCAGGTTTTTCAAACCTCACAAATGCCAGAAATAACATTTTTTAATTCTTCATTGTTCCAGCTTTCTCTGCGCTTGTTTCACATTCCTTTGGTTATGAGAGTTACTGGAACCAACAGTAAACTGTATTGTAGAACTTCAATTTGTAGTATAGGAATTAGTTTGCTTAATTACTACATTTTGATTGATTACGTTGCAAATTAGAATTAGTAATGCTAAGACAGATTTTTGCAAGAAAAAAAAATTTATTTGGTTTCTAAATACCTAAGAAGAGTAAGTAGACAGGACACGGGGCAATGGGCACAAGCTGGAGCACAGAAGGTTCAAGTTAAACATAAGGAAAAACTTTACTGTGAGGGTAACAGAGCACTGGAACAGGCTGCCCAGAGAGGTTGTGGAGTCTCCTTCGCTGAAGACATGCAAAACCCACCTGGACAAGTTCCTGTGTGATGTGCTCTGGGTGATCCTGCTCTGGCAGGGAGGGTTGAACTAGATGATCTTTTGAGATCCCTTCCAACCCTGACGACTCTTATGACTGCAAGAAGTAAATTTCATCTGATACCAGTAATCCTCTGACTGACTTCTCATAGTATTTGAAACAGTTTCAGAGGAAAATGTGGTCTCTCCATATGGACCCTATTCTCATGCTTGAAAACATTTTATGTGTTTGTCCTTACAGCAGCCTTTTGGGTAATGTTAACTCTGGTGAGACACTAAGTGGCTTACCTGAGATAACCCAGAAAGTGTTACACTTGATTGTTCTTTTCTAGCTTTTTCTGACCTGTGCCATATTCTTTTTGATTCCTTAGGATAAACCTGAGTAGACAGAAAAGGTTACCTGGAGTGCACAGAAAGACTCAGAGGCATTCTCTGCTGATACGTTTTATTACTCCTCTTTCTTTTAGGAGAGAGCAAGCCATGCCCTTTGTACAGACGGCATGTTTGGATTTGGCTTGGGAAGAGTATGGGTTGCCCTCTCTAGCACACAGCACAAATTGCAAGGTGAGCATCTGAGAATGAGGATAGCTGTGTGAACATGGTGATTTTGATGCAAGTGAATGTTTAAGTGCTTTTACACATTGGCATTGTGTTGGAAATTAGATTCCAAGTACAAGTGGCCTGAAAAATTGCTGGTGTGCTAAAGATTTATTATCTTTTAGAACTTATGCAAGGGATTTGCTTGTTTGTAGCTCTCTAGGACTTGAGGGTTACAGGTCTTCTGAACTTACAGCTAGTCATATATCAATTAGGAAGAACACTATTTTTTAAGCTGAAACAACAAACAGGAAGAACTGGGAGCCACTGTGCAGCAGGAAAGCTATTATATAATTGCCATCAGGGAAACATGGTGGGACGATGTACATAACTGGAGTGCAGCAATAGACAGCAAGAAATTCTTCAGAAGAGACAGGCACAGAAGTAGAGGTGTGGGGGTGGCACTGTGTTTCAGAGGTTTGATTGTCTAGAGCTTAATGGTGGTGATGAACGAGTTGGGTAATCTTGAGTAAGAATCAGGGGGAAGGCCCATCAGACAGATATCATGGTGGGAGTCTGTTACAGACCACCCAACCAAGGATGAAGAGGCAGGCAAAATATTCTGTAAGCAGCTGGGAAAAGTCTTATGATGCCTAGCCCTTGATCTCATGGGGTGTTATCAGTTATTATTTGAAATAAGTAAAATTTGGGGGGAAAATCACATTTGGGAAAAAATCACATAAAAGAGAACATAAGCGGCATGCAGAATAAAATCAGGGCCTAGATAACAGTAAAACAGTAAGAATGAGACAAAACCAGATTCCAATTAGAGAAAACACTCCCCATGTAGTCAGCTGCCTGGCCTTGAGACAGGCCTGCAGGACACCTGCTAGACAGACAAAAGGGATGGAAAGGAGCACTCCCCACAGCTTATCTTGCTTACAGCCTTGAGCTCTGGGAAAAAACTGAGTAATTGAAATCACTGTATTAATATATTAATCAGTCCCTTGGGAAACAGTCCTGAAGGGCAAAGACATCCAGGAGGGATGGACATTCTTCAAGAAGTAAATCTTAAAGGCACAGGAGGAGGCTGTCCCCATGTGCTGAAAGATGAGCTGGTGGGGAAGAGGACTGACCTAGCTAAATAAAGAACCTTATTTGAAACTCAGGGAGAAAAGGAGTTTATGGCCTTTGGAAGAAGTGGCAGGCAACTCAGGGGGACTACAAAGATGTTGTTAGGCTATGCAGGGAGAAAATCAGAAAGGCTAAAGCCTGACTAGAGCTTAGTCTGGCTACTGCTATAAGAGAAAATGAAAAAGATTTCTAAAAAAATATTAGCAGAAGTAGGGCTAAGGAAAATGTTCATTCTTTTGTGGGAGGAACCTAGTGACAAAGAAGGAGGAAAAGGCTGAGGTACTTAATGCCTTCTTTCTGTCAGTGTTTGGTGGTAGGACCAGTTGTTCACTGGGTATCCTGAGCTGGAAGACAAGGACTGGGAGTTGAACGAAACTAGTATGATCCAAGAGGAGATGGTTAGTGACCTTCTGCACCATTTAGACACACAAGTCTATGGGGCTGGAGGAGATCCACCCAAGGGTATAGAGGGAGCTGGTAGAAGTGCTCACCAAGAGACTTTCCATCTGTAAGCAGCCTTAAGCTAACTGTGAAGGTCCCAGGTGACTGAAGTTAGCAAATGTTAGCCCCATCTACAAGAAGGGCCAGAAAGAGTTCTGGGTTTTACAGATAAACACTGTCTAGCTTTACTCTAAAAATGGTGTGCTCATTCCTACATTTAAACTGTCCTGGGATATTCAAAGCAGAAATAAAATTTCAGTTACAGTCCCTTATTGGCATATGCTTCTTTTAAACATGGTTGAAAGTTTCACAAAATTATTTAAAGCTTCTCACACAGTTGCCAAAACAAGGCTTATTCATTCTAAATTACTTTACAGCTTTTTTCTTCCCTTGATAATACACCCTGGAGGATGATGGTGCCTTGGTATTACAGTGCATCAAGCCTGGAGACAGTGCAGGTGTTAATTATATTTTTTTAAGTAATAATTATATATTTTGTGCTTCACAGAGACATAATGACTTCCACACAGTAAGTAAATTGAACAACATTGTAGGAAAGCAGGAAAATAAATCTGGATTGCAGAAGTCACTGTCGGAAATCTCTGATTAGAGTGGTTAGAAAATACATGATCCTCTTTTCATGTGCCTTTCTTAGTCACTGTTCTACTTAATCTGGATAACGGAAAAATAGACTCTCTATATGGGTATGGACAAACCTCCTGCATAATCTAGTATATCCCAGTTTATCAGTGCAGCATAATTCATCCCAGTAAAATAAAAAACAGTTCTAAGGCAGATCTCATTACAGTGCGCTAATATTTCCAGCTGTTGTGTGCTGCAGAAGTTGCTCTGCCTACTGCAACTCCATTAATTGCATCTTTCCTTCCTAGCAGGAGAAAAAATTACTAGTGCATTTATTACTTTTTTGGCAGTTTCCCTTTTTAGGCTATGTAGTCATTCTTGAAAACCTTGGCACCGTTTTGCAGATCCTTAAAGCATGCTCTGTGATGCCTCAGGCAGAAGCAATACAGGTGGTGTTAAAGAAGGTGTGGAGATCCTTGCAAGGAAGTCCATCTTTAGATGGGTTTGTAACAGAGAATATGCTGTGGTCCATACAACAGTTAATTTAATATCACCAACAGACTGAGTGATGACCTTTCAATTATCTCATTTCATACTTTTTTTTTTTTTTTTTTTTTTTCCAAAATAATTAATCTCCTTTCAGATACTTTTTGGTGGTGGTAAGTTAATGTCAGAAGAAAGGCAGACGTTTTTAGTGACTACATTTTCCTAAAAAAACATACTGCATAACATTGTGTAACAGGAGAAAACCACGCTCAGAGCTTTTCAAAAGAGGAACTTTTCAAACTGAAGTCAACTGAAGCCGGAAACATCACCGTTTCCAATTCATTGTCTGTATGCCAAGTATGCAGCTTATCTGATTCACAGTATGACTGTCCACATTTAGTCCTGAACAGGCATCCTCTGTAGCTCAAAAAATTAAACTGCTGGGCTTTTAGAAAGGCAGCTAAGTACAAAAGGGAGATATCTCACAAAAGGACTGGATTTCACTGGAAACTGAGCAAACATTTTTCCAGGAGATTTCTACTGAGAACAGCAGTGCTATCAAGTAGCACTTTTACATCTTTTATTCAGATGTCTCTGTGCAGTGTTTACTACATTTTGACATACAGTGGAAGCTGCATGTTTGTTTCTTGTTTTCTTGGTGTCACCTGCCTGCAATAGGTTTTGGCATTTTTGTGTATGAGTATAATTTGAATGAAGAATTAATCAGTAGTATTTATTAGAGAAGGTGAGGTGAGAAATGTGAACATCTTCCCCTTAACACTAAGTTTATATAGTACCTTTTTTCTTTACCACTCTTCTTCCTACATAGAACTTGAACGGAAATGCTTTCTGTGGAATACTATCAGATGGTGAACTACAGGCAGAAAAAACCTGACTTATAGGAAACATGCATGAAGTTATTCACCATCTCTAAGCAGTTTTACTATCATTAGTCACCAATCGGATAGCAGGCAGGAACATGCTTGGGATCCTACTAAACAGTAGCATGTGATCCACTGATCTATAAGGAACGGCCAAATCTTTCCCAGAGCCCATGGACTCCTGGCATCGATGAACTTGGACTTGAGTGCAGATTTGGGTGTGTATCTGGAAGGCAGCAGTGTAGGCATACGCCAAACAAGCCGTGCTTATACAAAACCCTGCTAACATGGGATATGCAAATAAGGCTTAAAGTAAAACACAAAACCTTTCCCCAATGCAAAATTAACTTTTTTAGTATAATAACAAGTCATTAATTTCCTTTCACAGAAAACAGTAATCTGCCCTGGGGCACCACTCTTCAGGAAAGAAAACCTTGTCTTCATATGTTCTGCCTCATCCATAGGCAACTTCACTGCTGATACCAACATACTGACTTGACAGCATGCTAGATTCAGTAACAGTAGAGAGAGTAGATGGGTGGTGGCAGCTATTTTATTTTGGGGAAGAAGGTGATACCTGCTCACCTTGTAGATAAATTGGCTCTTATCACAGTATATTATCAGCTAAACTGATTTTTACCCATTTTCTCTGTTTCTCAAATCAGAAAGTTCTGTTAAGTTAACAAGAGGAGAAGTGCACATATTTGCAACAACTGAGCCTCATGAGTTCCAACTTGAGACACTCTGATTCTAGGAATCAAATGGTTGGTTATACTCCTGTATTATAGAAATCACTGATACATCTTAAGAAAAAACTCTCCCTTTCACAACAACCAAGATGAATGCCCATCTCAAAATTATACAGAATCTGCCCTTCTCTGAGTTCTCACTAATTCTTCTTAAAAATATTTATCATTAGAAAATTATGTATTAGAAAAGAAAAATTAATTCAGCTTGAATTCTCTCTTCTTTCTACTCCACATTTATGCTCTCTGGATAGATGAGTGCATGTCTGAACCTGAATTCTGTCTAATCCCATTCTGGGCACACCATCTAGTTCCCTCTGTATTTATGACTAGAAAGCCAGCCTTCTTGGAGGAGCTTAATGTCCCCATGATACTCAGCATAGATTGTGAGTCTCCTGAATTCCAGCTCTGAACAGCGGAACTGCAGTGCCTTGCAGCAAATATCCCTGCAGCTAGGCTGTGTTTGTGCATCAGACACCAGAGGGTTAGGAGCTGAGGCACTCACAGCCAGTCCATGCTAAGCAGGCACCCTGAACACACTTTTGAACAGTAGTTCTCTTGCCCGTGTTTCAGTTTGAGACTGCAGATTACAGAGACTCCTGGGATTACAATTTCTCCCTACTATTTTAAACACATCGAAGAATCTGATTGCATTCTTCTATTACAATAAATAACTTCTTTATACTTTCTGTGTGTAGTCTCCTACCAGTTCTAAATTCCTATTGTGTCTTTTTTTTACATTGGACACTCAAATATTTAGTCCCATTATCCTTTGATTTTAAAGCCATCTTCATTCAAAAATATATGAGCAGTCTATATTTTTCCTCTTTCTGAGCTTACTATTCTTTTAGATAGGACATATCTAAAAGTGAATATTTCAGTTGCTTTTAAATGTACTAAAATTATCTATAAAGAGAACAATCTGGTTGCACTCCATATAGTGCAATACTGGTTTTGGTGTTAAAAGATCGGAATGCAACAAGACTTTAAAATGCATTCTATAGACCACTGAATACCTCTATGAAGGAAACAGCATTCATTCATTGCTGAGACAAGCTAGTTTTGAACTGCTAACCTGTAAGATAAAAGAAGTGGTGATCATTCTCTGAAGACACCTAAAAACCTTTATTTTTAAATATAAAACATTTTCATTGGTCCTTGCTAGAATATACTGCATGTTTTGCTGTTCTGGGAGATCTTGGAGTTTTTTGAGTGGAGATGAGTCAGGTGAGACTAGTTGTGGCAAATCATACCTTTAGTGAAATGATGTAGTTGTAATATCTGTGTTATAATAACTGATTTTTACTGATAGTATTGAACTGCTGAAGCATTGGTTTTCTCTGACTTGCATTATGCTTTTCTACATATTGTAGAAAAAAAATAAAGCTGTAATACACAGTAGAGGACATATTAAAATGAGCACTTTATAGGATGGGTGGTTTAAAAGGAGGTCTGGAGAGTTTATGTTTAAAACAGAGGGGAAAGGCTAGAGTAAGAAATGAGCTGTGTGTTTTTATAGGGGTCCTTTCTTCCCAGATCTGAATGTAATTTCAATATTATTTCCACAGTAAGCTCTAATAAAGAATCAGAACTGGTACTTTAGTTTACAGAGAATTGGAAAGAAGTATCAGAAATACAGTGGTCATGAAGAACCAGTACAACCATGAAGAAACAAAATAAACTTTCTTAAACAGAGTGTTTTCAACATAAGTTTGAAAAGGAGAAGGATTTTCAACTGTCACCAAATTGTGTATATCAAACCCCCACTTTTCCCTCAGTCAAGAGAAATAGACATTATAAGTATGCAGGACTGCATTTAAGAATGTCTCATTTATTCTTGACAGTAAGTTGCAAGATGATGAATATTGGCCATATGACTAGGTCAAGAAGTGTAAATCTTTTAACATAGTCTTCTTGATTTTTCGTTGTTATTTCTGATAATGCTTACATCAAGTCAACTTGTCAAACCTTAATTAATCTTTCTTATATTGTAACAGTATGTTGGATGGTGACAGTGTTGGGTCTGTTTCAGACACTTAGAAATCTGAGTACTGGATACTGAATGTTGGCAGAGTTCTTTCTGTTGCAATCAACAGAAAATTAGGAGATAGCCTTAGAAACAATGCCTTGGCTCCTCCTTGTGAACAATAAACTGCATTATTTCAAACACTTGAATGCTACAATGAATCTTGCCATATATGTCTAAATGCTACTGATCCCTGTAATTGTAACTACCAAAAGAAAGCCTTATCTCATTATAGTTGATAATTCCAGAGGTCTACTGATGGTGAAAAATACATCATGAAAAAATTTCAGTATGGGACATTTGTGTGATGTAATTTATTCTAAAGAGGGGGAAAAAAGTGCAGTAATGTGGGTAAGGTCCTTAAAGGTTATTTGGCACAGCACTGTAAATACCTTTAAGTGCTAGATGCCTCATGTTGTAGACAGCACCTGTCAAAACCAGTGGGAAATTACATTTGGGAAAAAAAAAAAAGTGGTTGTTGTGTGTCTTTCTTCTGTCTTTTTTACCCTTGCTGTGACCTACCCAAACCTCCATGAATTCAATGTTATCTGTATATTTCCCTTCATGGTGAGAAAACCTGGGACTTGAGAAAGTTACACCTCAGAGTAAGACTAGTGTCCTTTTCTTCCTGTCTTTACTTGCACTAAGTTCTCTCTCTGTGCATGGTCCAAATGCATTTCTAGCTTTTGTCTCAATTGTTAATTTTGTTGGAGTAAGGAATTCATTTACACTTGAACATGAAAATCTGCTCACCTATCATTATGCTGAATTATGCTGAACAGCCTATTCAGTACTATAGTCAGGAGTTTGCCTGTGGTTTTATGCTTGTAGTCTGTCATCATTTGTATCTTCTCAGGGCTCACACATCTCCCTCTCAATGAGGGATTATCTTTTCTCTTTTCTATCCCTCAGGCATGTCCTGACACTCTTCAGAGCTTTGTCCTTTTACAAACTCGCTTCTGTCTTGCATCCAAGAATTAAGACAATGTTTTTATTTTTGTACCTCTTTGGCATTGTTTGTGGGTTTTTTAATTGTTTCAGTAGCTATGATTGTGCAGACACTTTAGAATATATTGATTTCCTTCAGGAAGAAGGTACAGCAAACCTACCTTTGTTTCTCTATTACAGCAGTTAAAAAACATTACCAGATAGTGCAAGCTCGTTCGCAATCCACGAGTCACAGCTACCAACATCCCACATAAAGTGCCCTTTCTACATGTATAGTTAGAACAGATGTAGAAATATATCTGTCCTAGGGATTGACCCTGACCTTATTTTTTTTATGAATTAAAAACTGTGAAATTACATCCTCTCAACATCCAGAGCAGGATAAAATTCCCTTACTCAGGCAGCACTGAGACAGGACTTGCTCTTTCACCATGGCAGACTCCAGCCCCATCTGTTACTCCCTAATTCCAGCACATCCCCAATGCCTCTGCTGTAACTTTTACATTTGCCATAGCATAATTAAATATTAGTTGGGCCAAAGAGACAGACTGAAAGGAGCATGAATCTGTGGCCATGCAGTCAGACACTGGGGAGTGACTGGAAATACTAAATTCCATTTATGTTCTTTGTTCAGTAACTGTTCTTGAAACAGCATTGGGAATCAAATTTTTCATTTCATTTTGTATTTCAAATTTTGCTTTCAGTGTGAATATCCAGTAGGTATCAAGTCATGTTTTTGCCTGTAATGAAAACATATTTCAGCCCTGTAGTGGGAAGCAGAAGAAGCCCTGGCAGCCAGGGCTAGGTGCTGAGCCCTAGCCCTGAGGTGTTCATGGTACTCTTAATAAATCCAGCACCTGCAAGTACAAATTTGAAAGTAAGCATTTCCTTACAGGTCAGAAGGCAGAACACAACTGAAGTATGAAGCCATACTTCCCCCCCATCCCATGAGGCTTGTAATGTTCCACATGCTACTTCTATGTGCCAGGCCCAGAGGGAACCAGGAAGTCCTGCCTGGCCCCCCTGGCCTTCTCCAGCCTGCCCGTGCTCCTGTTTCCACCCTGGCCAGGCTGCCAGTCCCTTCCTGGGCTGTTTTTGGTGTGCCTTGGGTCCTGCTCTCGGGGTGGAGGTTCGGCACCAGTTGCAGCCTGACTGCAGTGTGGCTCCTGCTGCTCCTGACAGAGCTGCCTGGGCCCTACCACTTTTAGATACAGCTTTGCTTCTAATTTTGAGAAGGTGGCCCGCCTGGCCAGAGAGGGTATTTCTGTGGCGAGAGTCCACGAAAACATGGAGGTGCAAGAGGTGAGAGAGGAGCCACCAAGCCAGACAGCACAAGCAGGCATCAGTGCAGTTTGTGTGATAGGTCCTGCTTCAAAAATTACATGAGTGTTTCATCTAATGACAGTTTAATTAATAACACACGTTGGAGCAAAGACCAGGAAAAGGCCCTTGTGAAGTTAAATCCCTTTCATGTTACTACCAGACCCTGAAGCCCAATTATTGAGCAGCAGCAGTGAGGCAGACTCGGTGGCACAGTGAACCACACTGCTCAGGACGTCCCCCAGGCAAGGGGATGTCTCGCAAAGGCTCTTGTGGCTCTTGGAAGTTCCAGTTGGAACAGTGGCTCTTTCTCCTGCTTTCGGCAGCATCCTAGCTCCTGATCCTTCCATTTTGGCTCCTGAGACTCACCTTAAGGGCTGTCCCCTGGCTGTCCTGTACAGAGGTAGTGCTAGGGGACTGGCTCTCCTTTGGAAGGGAGCTGGTTGTTTGCAGTGCTATGTTCAAGATGTGTCAAGTCATGAGGTTCAGACTGGAGCCCCTTTCTTTCTAAACTCCTTCTCAAAGAGGAGTCTAGTGGGACTCTACCCAGTCTCAGCCTCTGATAATAAAGAAAAGTTCAAACTGTGGGTTCTGTCACAGGGTGTTTATTGGAGCTCAGGCTGTGCACCTCCAGAGAGGGACCCTGCCTTTATTTTACCTGTGCCTTTCAACACATCACAGTCTGACCACACCCTTGTTCATGTGATATGCAGACGACTGTTCATCCAATTATTTTTCACAATGATTACATCTTCCCTTTCACATTGGTTCTACCCTCCTCTATCTGAGGGTCTCCATCATCTATCACTTCTCATCAGGGTAATTGTTCAATAATCCAAATGAAATTTAAGTTTCAGTTAATCCACTGTATAAGATCATTTTGAGTAATTATGTCATTGCCTATGTCTTGTTTCAATGTTACTCCAGGTGGTGGAGTAAAAGTCTAAATGAGGTTAAGCCACAGAAGTTCAGCTAAAGTTTAATTAGAATTGCAGCCTTATCACTCCAGCTACTAATGCTAAGTCAAGGTCAAGTCACTTATGTTAAGCAGTTTCGAGTTGGCCCAAATCTGAAAGATTTATACAATTAATTCTGATATTCTGTAATTGGTCTATTAATCCAAATATTCCTATAGTCAATCCATTTCTATTTTGAACACTCTAAAAAAACTATCCCAAAACACAGAGGCACATGCATGGAGCATAGTGCAATCTGGCTGGCAAAGCTGAGTACCTTATTCCCATCAAAATAAAAGTGTGATGTACAGAGATAGCGCTTTTGAAGGAAGCCCATCAAAGGCACAGCCCATGGCACTCCATGGCATTTGGGTGTCTCCAAAGAAAGGTGCCAGCTAAATGGTGTTTCAGGCTGAATGGGTAATTCCTTTCTGAAGGCCTACATGAAGGACCCCTCTCTTCCTGGATAAATCCCAAGTTCATATCACTGTGGTTTGATTGGTGACTACTTCCTAAGGGTTACATTTTCTCTAAAGGATTCACATAATAATCTGTTCAAAAAAAGTAATCTTTCATTGTATCAAGACAGGTGAACTCTGCTACTGTGAATATTCTCAAAACGAAAGTGCTCTTACATAGTTCAGTCTTTAAATGTCTTCTTTTATTCTCTTCAGGAAAATCTAAATTTTATTTCAGTCTAGGATTTTAGTATTCCATTTTATCTAAAGAAAAAAAGTCCAAGGAGAAATATGGCATTTTTTATTCCCTTAATTATGTGGGGTTTTTTTTCTGAAGTAGACCAGTGAATTTCTGCTAATAACATATAACTGAATTAAAATTGTATTTTCTGTAATTTTACTGTTCTAACAATTCTTGAAGTAAAAATACACCTGTATGTACAATTTTGGCCACTCACTACTTTTAAGCCTCAGTAAGAACTGCTCATGTTGTACAATAGTCAGCATTTTGCCTATATTTTTATGCATGTAATTTATCATCAGTTTGTGCCTCTTCAGGGTTGACAATTATTTCTTAAATAGTCTCTTCCAATTGCAGTGGTCCTTTCAAAAATTTATTTTGTAGTTATATTAATATAAAAATTTATTTAAAATTATTTTGTAGTTATATTAATATAACTACAGAGGCAAAATTAGTGTATAAATGTAAAACAGTAAACAAGCAAGATGTCCCCTGATTGTTTTTATTTTTTATGCTGTTTCTAGTCTGGGTACTGTTTTATCTTTGCAGTCTTTTCTCTTGCCTTTTCTCTGTCAACACATTTTTGCATTATAACTCTTCATCATGATATATATTTAAAACCTATTCATTTTTTATTTATTCTTTAAGATTGTGTTACTGACTTTTATGCAGCCTTATAGAAAATACAGAAACAGTGCCAGTGACGAATCTTGCATGTGCTTCAAAATTGGATACAGTTTTATATCTGATTTTTGGCTGCCCTACAGCATTATCAAGTGGAACAGTAATTACAACACAGTACAGCAGTCTGTATATGTGGATGGCTGCTTATTAACCACAAGTTGATACTTTAACATAACCCCCTCCTACTAGGTTTTCCTTAAACTACAAGTGGTCATATTTATTCGGATACCCAGGAGTGATTTTTCTCTTCCTCAAAACAGAAAATACCCCTGTGTACTAATGATCTAATGCAGAAGAAGGAAACCTCTCATCCGTATGAGAAAGTAAACTAGTAGTTGGAAGATATGTACATGAATTTGAAGCTATATGAGGAGACAGGGAGTTACCACAGATGATTACTTACACTGAGATATTTAACCATACTATTTTTGAAAGACCATACTATTTTTTTCCTTACTAATGAAAAACTATCAACAAAGTTGTAAGGTTAAACTACTGACACCAAAAACAGAGTTGGACTCCATCTGGTTGTCCATACAGTGTCTGCAGGAGACTTTACTTACTTAACCTCAAAGCACTCTTTTTTACTTTTGCCAAAAAAGGCACTTGTAGCTTCTTTCTGCAACTATTTCTCCAATGTCTTTTCTGCCAGTCTGGAAATTGTGCAATCATATTGTCCCTGCATTTGTTTACTGCATATTTCAGCTGTGTGAACGTCACACCTTTTGAAGAAATCTGTCATTGCTTTTTGTTTTCCTCTCTTCCTAATACTTAAAGAAGTCTCCTTGCACAATGGAATTTAAGTCTTTTTTACAACTTCTTGCAGAGCTTGCCACCTGGCAGACAACAGGAAAAACAGTGAGGAGTGTAAGAAACTGAAGGCAGTCACAGGCACAAACAAGCAGGTAGTCTGGTAACACCTCCAGCTCACAGCAAAGGAGGAAGCTCTGATTGCCTCATGATGCTTGCAACTAGTTGTACTGGGGAAATGGGTTTCAGAACATGTGTTGCACTTTAGTAGGACAGACAGCTTGCCATGTACAGAAGCCTTATCTCTACAATTAACTATTCCCCAGCTCTGAGTGTTGCAGTGATTTTTGCCATGTGGTACTATTACCTGTAGCAGTGATCAGCACACTGATGAGGAGACAAGGGGAATGTTTCAGCTTCTGCTATAAAAACACAGTTGCTGGGGGG
>NW_009952478.1:1208654-1216609 GCF_000747805.2 Chaetura pelagica | reverse complement strand
GGGGGGGGTGGGAGCAACCAACAATGTATTATGGGAGGCAACTTTTAAATTTAAACTAACCATCCACTTCTGTTGTCCACTTGGCTTACGTATCTAGCACATTCCCTTTCTTGTCCACCAGTTGTGTTTAACACCCCCAAATTTCTCAAAGCCCTCAAACCCACCCATCTCCCAGAAGACTCCAGATAAAAGAAAATTGCACCAATCACCTTGATGAGCAGTCCTAGAACCCAAAGAATCTGTACAGCCAAAAGGCAATGTCTAGCTTTCAAAAATATTTAATATTAAAGGCCTCAGATGTCTAACTGAATAGTTTTGATTATTATATATGTTAGAGGACAATGGTACACACCTTGCACAGTTCCTTGCTCATTCAATATCTATTATTTGTTGTGATCTCTAAGACAATTAGATATCCAGGTGGGATCCTTTTTACATTTTGTAGTATGAAGTTGTAAAGTATAAATTTAGACCATTTCTCCTAGTTATTTCTGGATGTAAATCAGGAGGTAAATGCACAGAATACTTAAAGAAAGCTGCAAAAGGCCATATAAGATACTTTGTTATTTGGACTCACTGGGAGAAATTTGATTCTGATACACTGTTTTTACCAGTAGAAAATATTTCAGAACAACCTGGGTAAATCCACTGAAAACTAAAGCTGAATATTGCAACAAAGAATGAATATAGGTGTATGTATAAATATACGTATATAGGCCTCCACACTAATTTCTTCCTGAAGAGTTAGAAACGCTACATTACTTTCTTACCATGCAATATGGCCATAGGACTAAATATTTTTAAATGTGAAATAATTTAATGGGCCATATGTTAGTACAGGAAATTATTTTCTGAACTTTTGATCAAATGCTTGTATGGACATTAGCTATGGATTTTTTCCTGCAATATTTTCTTCTAAATGATTTTTCACAAGTAGTATTTAAGACAATTTATTGGATAGTATCACCACTAGTCCCTGGGCAGGAGCACAAAAGTGAGGAATGGTGATAATAAGGATTGCTTCTATGGATCATGCTGTGGAGACTTACTTCCTCAAAAATGCTGGTGTCTGTTTAGGCAGAACAATAACATTTGTTCTTCCAGGCTTGCAGGCAGTTGCTTATCTCAGGGCTCTGTGCCCTTACAAACTGGCACTTACAGATCTGTTCCCAGAGTAGCTGGAAAATGGTTTTGAGGCTTCAGTTTACATCATGGAAAGCATTACTTCCTGTTAAGTTTTTGTCGTTACCCTCTTGGCAGCACTTGTCTCTCTGCAGTAAAGAAGTAATTGGATCTTGTAATTGCATCTTGTTACTTGGCCTTCTGTTATCTAAAACTCCACTTTGTGATGGGTTATTGTGTCCTCATCACATCAAGTGTTTCACACAGTACAGCTCAACTGGCATTTTTCTAGGACCCCTGATCTGAAGTGACATATTCTGTACTTCCGTAGGTTTATCTTTTAGACTACATTGCTTATTGCATGTGCAAGAAGTAAGTAGACTACTTGCCTGTAATCAGTGTATGCAAGATCAGAGTTGTAGCAGGAAAACTTCTCAGAATAGCTACAGTGTATCAAGGGGGTTGGCTGTGGTCCTCTCTCCTCTTTTGAATGAGCATGTTGTTTAATATATAGTTCTGTAATAGACCACTTCAAGAGCTCATCCTGTGTACAAGTGCTTTTTGTGCATGCCTTATTTTTTATTTCATTCCCTGTAACATTTCACTGTGGGTTGACCCAAGGTCCAATGCTGGTCTAGCAAAGGGACTTAAAACACACAACCAAAGGCGGAAGGTGAGTGTATTGTGGAAGGCTGAAGTTAATCTGTGAAATTTTGTCATCATTTTGGGGGAGGAAGAAGGGAGGGGAATGAAGGAAAATTTGAACATTATGTTGCAGTGGCTTCTGTTTGCATTCACATGTAAATTAATATTCAAACTGTAGTCTGTTGTGTTTGTTTTTTTTTCTTCTTTTATCTCTTTATCTTCTTTTGTGTTCTTTTCCCTTCTTGTGTGAATGCTGAAAAATCTTCTATCTTTCATTTTCATTGATCATATATTGACCATTTGAGAAACATGGCCCTAGAGAACACTAATGGCTGCATCAATCAGTGGTGCTCAAACTATACTTCATTTTCCTAGACATTCTTCTTATTACTCCTGCCTTCTTAGGACTGATATTTGAACAATTGTTCTTTTTATCAAGTCACAAAAATGTCTTCTGATGGAGGTATTGAATTATTTATTCTGATTAATTTTATCAACAGATTTTTTTTCCCATCAGGAAATAATCTTCTTCATTGATTAATGTGGCTAGTGCGTTCACTCCAGATACTGGAAAGTTGGCCTGAGTTCCCTACTCATCAGGAGACAGATCTTAAACTTCTAAACAGTGCACCGAAAATGCCCATCACTCAGATGAGTGCTCTTGCTCTGTGCTTGTAAAGCTGTTTCTCTTTGTCTTAACCGAAAGTACATGGAGCAAGGGTCTGTAATCCTTCAAAGTGACTGTTTAAATGTCCATGACTTCTCTGTTCTAATAAAGGCAGGAACAAAACCAAATCTGGCTTCTGCCAAATATTCTAGCTAGCAGCTGGGGGAATTTTCTACAGTAGGGTTCTCTTGTTAAAGCTGTTTCACCCTCTTTAAAAAACTTCAATAAATGAGAGGGCAAGATGTGAGACTTTGACGTGAAGTCTTTGTAGGCTTGCAAGCTACAGAATATAAGGTTGTTTCTTCATAGTGCAGTTCTATAACTTCTTGTTTTTCCTCAAATGAGTGCCTCAAACTGAAACTTTTTGGTTTGGGCTGAAAAGATACATTTTTTGTTAAAAGAACCAGAACTTCTCTATCTCCTATTTCAATCACAACAAGAAATTACAAAAAGAGGTTTAGCTTGATAAAAAACAAATATGATTTTGCATTTCCTTTTAGTCAACAGCAGAAGTCCCAGTTGAAAGAATCTCAGAACACTGAAGACCTTTGTTATGCAATTTTTATGACTGCATGTATAATTTCTTAATTATTTAGACACTTTTATATGAACAGCCATCAAGTACTGTCACTCTAATATTTTTAATAATTTCTATTTGTGTTTGGAATTACGTTACATACCATTGTGTCTTGTCCATGTAAACAGATGAAAATAATTTTCTGACTCAAATGTAAATACTAATACTGGTACCAGAAGTATCATGGCTGCATATTTACACCATCCAATAAAACAATCCTGCTGAGTATTTTTTAAAACAAGTTAGAGTAAGGTGTGGGACTATAGCCAAATTGTAAGGGATTTGTAAATGTCTCAATGAATAATTTTTCGTACTATTTACCCAGCTCTGCTCTTACGACTGAATTTACTGAAATGCATAAATCAGTGCTGAGTATTTCAGGAGTCTATCCAGCTGTATTTCTCTTTTAGAATTCTCTTGTCAGTATGAAATATTGTGCCAAGAGCTTTATCTATGTAGCTCACAGAATTTAGATAATTATGTAGGAAGATGAAAAATTTAATAATAAAAATAGGATTTATAGTATAGAACTATCTGTAACTGTATAAAAAGATCACCAAGATCTCCTTAGGTAAAATTTTATTGCTGTTTTGCACACCAAAACCTCATAGAGCTTCTCTATAAAACTGAAAAAGATTAAAGAGAATGATGGACATATTAATAATTGATTGGCAAATGTGTAAAGAAAAGTTTGCTAAAACATGATCAACTGATTATTTTATGGGAGATTTCTTTTGACCCTACAAATATTTTGAATGATTTATGTGCTAGTCTCATACTTCTCAGCATTTTGAAAGAGGGGGTGGGATTAAAAAAAAAGAAGGCATGAAATAGAAAATAACGGAAGTTTACGTCTAGAAATCAGTAACAATGACCTCGTTTCAATGGTGGCTTCTTTTCTATATCATTACCACAGAGCAGGGATCATTGTAAAATTGAGTTAGTCTGTTTACACAAGTATGTACTATATGTTGTGAATGTTAGAAGAAACTGGTTTCATACTACACAACCTTTAGTATAAACACACTATAAGCCTTGTAAAGCAACCTTATCAGTCAAAAGAGACCTCATCTACATTTTTTAAATGCATTTAATTAGTGTTTATGGGTTTTAGATGGGCCAAAATAAATTCAAAGTTCAACTAAAACAGATGGGACTCCAACAGGATTTGTAAAATGGGTTACTTCACTGCTGGCAGTCTTGATCTCATTTCAGAAAAATCAAAGCAGAACTGAGGAAGAAGAGGAAATTGAAAAAGGTCACATGGAAGATATCTGTAAAACATACTAATGCAGAAACTTTCTTCTTTTTTTGCAAGTTTTTTGTCATTAATTTTCTGGTTTTTAAGTTATATGGCACCTCTCTGGGCTAAGGTTGAGGAACTGCCTACAAGACAATATATTAATTTCACTTTTAGGACAAAACCTTGGTCTTAATTGCCTGGTTTGTGTATCAGAGAAGGACCTGAGAAGTTAGCATTGTGAATGCTCAAACCTGTACACCGTATAGGCATTGCTTCATTAATGAGCATATCCCAGCCTTCTTCCTCACAAAGGCATTGATGAATCTTTTCAGTTATGAACTACTTATTCACCTTTTCAAGAATATATAAGGAGACTTGCTTTTAACATTAATTTAAATAGTATTATTAGAAATCTATATAAATAATATTACTGAAACAGATAAAGCTTCCCTACGATTACAGAAAATGCCACCTTTTTTAATATGCTGATCACAAACTTACGCATTTTGAAAATCAAAATATGGATGTGGCACAATCAAGACCTGTGTTAAAAAACTAATTAATAATTTAATTTTAATTCATAACATGTCTTGCTCACATCAGTGGGACTACTCATGCTGAAAGCTTGGATGTCATTTGCAAAAGCAAGGTCCTCGTTATTAATTAATACCCAAGGACGTTATATTTTTTAATAATAAGCAAGAATACTGACATGATTGCCTTTAAAAGATCCAAACAAGTTAAGTACTTAGATACTTCTTGTCTTCCAAGTAAAAGCAATCTTACTCCTTTTCTCCCAGCTATTTCTGAACTTTTTTATTAACTCCTTTACCTTTTTACTCCCCCTTCCTCCCTTCTTTTCCCCCATCACACTATACATGTACCATTACCTCCAACAGATCTTGTGGTAAATACTGCACACTTTCTTTTGCATTTGATACAGATGTCCTTGAGGGGTGTCAGGTTTTGCTTCATTGCCTTTCTTCTGTTTCACACATTGTATTGTAGAGGGCCAGCAGTCTCATCACTGGACATCTGAAGCTAGTCACCTACTGAAAAGCCTTTTGAAATTAAACATGGGTTTAAAGGGAAAGACATCTACTTGATACGAGGTCAGCATGATTTTTTAGAAAGTGCAGCAAATACATGAAAGGGAGTGGAATTGTTTCTCAAAATACTTTGATGGTTATGATTTATAACTCCACAGATGTTTTTTCCCAAGATTTTTTTTAGGTGTTGCAGTCTGCCTGGGATATAGCAGAGATTGCAGATTTTTACTAGTTTAGATTATGGTGTTATTTATCTTAACAGTGACTTCTGCCTTCTGGATCCTTTGGCTCATGCTGTACTTCAGGGTTAAGATAACATGGAAACCAGGGAATGGGTTGACTTTTTAGTAATCGTGAACATGGCTGGCCAACAAATTAGCTGGGTAACTACCAAAAGATATGGCCCATGGGATGAATATTGTACATGTTTGACTGTTTTTCCTAGCAGCTAAAGAAATAAGAAAAAGCCACACAATGTACTCCCTTGTATAAATTTAATGTTAAATACAATGTCTGAGCTTTTATTTATAAAGAAAAATTCATAGTCTGGCTCCTACTAGATGAGAACTTACCATAAAAGATGGCTTATAAACAGTGAAAAAGCCAAAACCCTTTTCTTAGCCACAGGGACACTGAACAGGAGACACTGGGAGAGTGACTAAGACACTCATATGGAGCTTAAAAGTTACCCTGTTGTATGAAAGCTTGGGGCATTCTTGGTAAGAGTTAGATGAGACAGTTGCATACCCTCATTAATTATTGTGAATGTCACTTTATTTTATGTTCGCTTCCATAAAGTTAGAGTGCCTTGGTTTAAGAAGACTGACTAAATGTTGCATCATCTGTAAGGTTAAACACAAGGCTTTTGTTCAGCAATAGCTGAGCAAACACTGAGTTTGCTTGGGTAAAAGAAGCAGTGTAGTTGCATAAGCATTAAACTGTGCATGTGCTAATTTTATCTATTTTTCAGTCTCTCATTTAGAATTTGGTCAGAGATCAAAACACTACCCTACAGCTTGCACTATAAATGAGATGTGGTCTACTGATGGAATTAGTCCTCAGTTTCTAAGGGCTAATCTTGCAAGGTGCTAAGTGCTTCCCACAGTATCAATTTCAGCTAAACTAAAAGTACTTGATGGTTTCTTTTAATTCGGGGCTACAAATTATTAGTTAAGATCAGGCACAGGTTGGCTTCAGAGTAGGAGAGCACCAGTACCTAATAACAGATGGTGACATAGTGAATCATATTTACGGTTGCAAAAAAATGGACTAGATGGAATATTTTTAGCAAGGTAAGTATTTTACAGTTTGAGTACTTTCTGGTGTGATTATTTGCAATTAAGAAATTGCAACCTGGATATAGGCAACACAGGAGTTTTATTTTAAGGCTTTTTAGCCATGTATTTGCTCAGCAATTGAGAAGTTAGCCAGGTAAGTTCAGCAGTGGTAAACTACAGCAGTAATGCTACAGATACCAGAAATAGTCAGCATACCCTTGAGACATTCACTAAACATTATCATCTGGAACTAAATGTGAACTGACAGCAGCAGTGGGTGCTTACATGCTGTCTGTGGCTGTAGCTGCCCTGAGATAGGTGCCTCAGACTGACTGGGGAGCCATTTGTTATGCTTAGGCATTAGGGTGGTGTACCTTCAGCACTGATCTGCTTAAGCTTATGGTATAACTGCTAAGAGATGGTTGCAGAGACAGTAAGCATCAGCTCAGTGTCAGTATATGAGTATACAATCACAGCTCTCAAATTCCAGAGAAATCTTCTAGTCACCAGGTTTCAGACTAACGAAGATAGAGGCCTCGTTACTTTCCTTATTGAGCAGTGCCACCACGCAGCCATACATGTCCACAATTCATGGAAATAATAAGGATTCTGGCACAAGGGAACTCACTTCTGGAGCTGGCATGAAACGTTGGGTTGCCTGTCTGGATTTGTTTGTGCCTGACGTCAGAAAGTCATGGATTAAAGGTTTAGAAATATTCCTGCTTTCCCTTCTTGTAAAACTCTGGTTTCTGTAGAGAAAGGTCACTTTTAGCCCTCTTCCTTTAGCTGCTCAAGAAGTGAGCTGCCAAGAGTGAGGTGGATGAGGGGAACTGAATGGATGGAGTAGACAGAAGAGCTGGAAAGAGGAAATAATGACATGGTCTAAAAAAAAGATAAATAAAGCCTTAATGCTGTAAGAATTAGTGATGAAAAAGGAATGGGAGAAATGAGGCTAATGGGCAGAGACTGAGGTGCAAGACGGGATTAGAGAAGGAAAAACAAAAACAAGTTAAAGCCATCATAAGAAAGCATAATGCTGTGAGTTACAATAAATTGTGTGTCACTGGGGACTCTGATTGCATGACTTACTGAACATTGCTAGGAGCACTTATGCCAGCAGACATAGGCTTATCTATCGTGGGCCTCAGTGACATCTGGAAGTATGACTACTTGGTTATTCATGGAAAGTTAGAGGTCACTGTCATAGCAATCCACACATCTGTATGCAGCACCTGTACTACATACAGGTGACTACTGCTGTATAATGTATTTATTCTCTTTTAAACAAGAAAAAAAACAAAATTGCATAGAAAATTTCAACACTGAATTAAAAAAAAAAAAAAAAAAAAAAAACCCTTGGTCCATCAATTTAATG
>NW_009952478.1:1204852-1208562 GCF_000747805.2 Chaetura pelagica | reverse complement strand
AAAAAAAAAAAAAAAAAAAGGGCAAAAAAACCCAACAACCCAAAACAACAACAAAAACAAATAAAGTGTGTAATGTTTAAAAATGCTAGTGGAAAGTTTTTTCATCCATCTAGAAAAGACAGGTTAAAATAATTTAAAAAAAACTTATGGAGGATTGGACAGTGTAAGGGTTTGAGAGGTCACAGGCTAATTTTATGGTATTAATATGAGGACCCAGAGAGAAGGCATTGTTTAGGACCCCCAAAGATCCAAAAGGCAGAATAGAGAGGGATCAGTATTCCCTCCCATTTTCTGCCATATCTTACAGAAGCTTTTTTATCAACAGACCAGTTCTAACTCACTGCAAAAATCAGTCAAGATACTTTACTCACAGTGAAATTCACTCCTTAATCATGATAGGTCCACAACATGCAGTGTGCTTTTAATACCAGTCATTTCAGACTTACAGTGATGACCCAAAGAAGCCAATCTATTTATAACTTCGCTGCAATTTGACTGACTTTGTATTCTATTATGGACTGCTTTGGCTAAGGAATGTAGCTACATAAAGTGGCAATGACTACTTGGATGGAAAACTGAGAGCAATGGTGTAGAGGGCAGTGGACTTCCTATCTGTCTAAAATTGGAACAGCCTTAAAGGAAGTGGACTATAAACTCAATAGTATTGACTTAAATATTACATCAGAATATTAGACTGTAACTGCTGATAACAGAGTTTTAGCTAATATTACATTAAAGCTTAAAGCTAAGCATCTTTTTATGCTTTGTGTCACCTCTCTGTTGGTGAAAACAGCTAAGTGTTGCTCCTACAGCTCTCACAACTTAACACCTGTCATTTCAGACTTAAATGTCATAGTGTAATTTAGAAATTACTGTCATTTTGAGAAATCTTCCTGGAAGGGTAGTATCATGTTTTTTTGCCGTAACAGTGGAATGGTATTGATCCTTTAAATGTTCCACTTTCCAGAGCTCACTGTCTACAGACGTCAGCGAGCTTCACTCTATTGGTGACTGGCAAATAGTCCTTGAAATTGGAGAAAAAAACCAGAGGTTTAGTTTGTTTTGTACTAGAATTTTTCTGGAGCATATGAAAGTGAAGACAGATTTTTGTTACTATTTTGGAGGGTTGATGGCAATATGGTGCTTTGGAAGGTTTTGAATTCTTTCCTTATCTCTGCCCTTCTGAGTGTTGTCCTTTACTAGAAATACTGGACAGATGCCATTATCACATTGCCTTGAGTTCTGTATATTCCCTACAATGGCAAGGCCACATATTTTGTTTTTTCTTAAGACTTCTAATATGTGTTTATATGTAACGGGAACATGTTTAAAAAAATATATAAATAAGATACTTTGGGACAGAACAGGTTGTCCTGATGGTTACTGGACATTTCTAGCAGCTTTGCTAATAGGTGAAAAGGGGTTGTTTCCGGCATAAAATGAAAAAATCTGCTTAGTCAAAAGGAAGCAGAACCCATCTATGAGCAGAAATTGGCTGACCTGTGCATTTCCTCAATAACTTTCTCAGTCACTGCTCACACATTATTGAAACACATTCCCTGTGTTCTTTCTTTATCTAATTTCCCCCATTACATTTTGAGCCAATCTTCTCACATAAGTTTTATAATCATGTAGCTCTATGGATTAAATTATCATTTAAGCTTATTTACACCTCTGTAAACGTTTTCAGTTTCCCCAAAATACAAACATAAAAGTTAATTTTCTTTCTTTTTTACTTAATTGGGTTAATCAGTTCAGTACAATCTAACTGATCGGAGCTGAACTTCAGACAAAACTAGAAATGACATGTGCCAATTTTAAAAGACCAAAAGAGAAATAGGAAAGACATACATTAAATTCCCTTGAGCCAAGATCATTACTTCCAAGACCAACTGTTCTATTATACATAAAATTACTGACAAGGTTTTTTAGAGTTTCTTCAAGAGGGTGGTATAATGTGTATCTTTATAGGGATTACAGCATGCATGCAAATAATGTTGCACTCACATTTTGGGGTACCTAGATGTCACCAGCTTTCCAACCTGGACAAATATAGGAGTCAACTCTGGAAGATTCACCTTGATTTTCTAAGACTTCCATTTTCAGAATGTTACTCAATAGCACGATCTCAATATGTAATTGACCTTTTCCTCACTGAAATCAGCCATTCCTGCGGTAACAGTACTAGAGTCATCAGGTAAATCAAGGGCCAAAATGGCTAAGAATCTAGAAATTTAAGAGCCTCTTACAATAAATAGACTAAGTAACCAACCATATTTCCAGACTTCTTGTTCTCTTCACTTGATGCTATGAAACGAGATACAAACCGCATTAGCCTACTTGAAGACAATGGTGTTTCTTTGTGGATGACTTTTCAATTCACTGTTACCAAGCCTATGAAAATAGTTTGAGGCTTAAAAAGACAGTCAAGAATTGTGTTAACCGATGTAAAACTGAGAAAAACCCCGTGGTAAGAATAAACTGTGATCAAAACTGTCAACATAAATATACTGTAACTATATAGTTACCTCCTCCATTCCCAGTCCACACAGATTGAATAATAGAGACCTTTCTCTACAGGGTTCAGGACCAAAACTCCACTGGAATAAATCAAGTATTGATTAGTACTGATTATATCTTCTACCTGTTATTAAGGGGAAGGCAGCAAATACGGCTGCTGATGTCCTAAAAAGCTCTAGAAAAAAAAACAAAAACAAGAACAAAACAACACCTAGAAAACCATCCTTCATTGACCAAGCTGGCACAACCTGACAAAATGACAGGAGTCTAACTGTATTAGACTGTATTTCTGACTACAGTTATGAGTTCTGTATCCCTGCCTTGGAAAAGTCTTGCTGCAGTACAAGAGAATTTAGTGAGAAGCACTGAAAAGTTGTCTGGAAATCCCCATTCCAAGACAAATTGCTTTCTTAGAGGCACAGAATGATGGCTTTTTGTTCTCTTTTAAACACTGCGTGCTTTTCCTTGCCATTTCCTTTCTGTTCCCTCATTCAGATACAAAATCTTGTCAAGTAAGTATAAATATAGAATCTTTTTATCCTCCCTTTGGCTACTTCCACTTAAGAGCAAATTAAAAAATCAGTGCTTTTGCCCCTCATGTTTGAAATCAACAATACACGATTAATAGAGACATGCTTAATGAAAAAACATTACAACGCCTGAGCTGAATAATGAATAATCCATGGGAGCTGTTCAGAGCTGGGTGACTAACCAAAAACTGCATTTTGTGAAGAATCTTTTTTTTTTTTGTTTTTTGTTTTTTTTTTGTTAATAAAATCTGTTCCTGCTATGTTCACACCCGGTTTTGTTATTCACTTTGCACTTTGATGAAGCGTATTTGGCTTTGCAGACTTGACCATTCCTTGTGAATTACATTACAGGTTTTACTTTCACTGCATTAGGGCCCGAAGCCTCCAGCCTGTACGACTGCTGACAGCTGCCGAGAGCCCCAGTCCTCTCCCGAAGCCCTGACAGGGAGCTTTGCTGGAGACTGAAAGGGCGAGGAGTACGATTAAAAAACAGGGTGCTCAGAGAAGGATCATGAACAGGTCAATGTTGCTTTTATTGTTTAGCCGGGCACGCACCCCCGTGGATAGGACGGAGGCATGCAGGACACTTGGGCACCTCTGCCGCGGCCGGGCTGCTCGCCCTTCCAGCCCGGGAAAGCGCTGCCCCAGCGGCGCTACCCG
>NW_009952478.1:1198858-1203043 GCF_000747805.2 Chaetura pelagica | reverse complement strand
GGCTGCCTGTTGCCGTTTCTGACAATGGAAATCCCTGCCGTTGCCATAGCACCGGGCACTTGTTGCGAGGGGCTGTGGGGGAGATGCTGCATTTCCTCTCATTCACCCTGACTACCTCTCCGCCATCCCCTGTGTCTTTAGCTTAATGCTGGTCTGTAAAACCTCGGTAATTTCGGTCAAAATAGATACAAGTTGTAGTAACGCAGCTCTTTGTCTTTCAGATTTCAGGTACTCAGACTCCACCTTTACCTTCACCTATATTGGAGGCTCCAAAAGGTACTTTTTTTTTTATTATTTTTTTTTTATTATTTTTTCCGTAATGTCTCCCTTAATTTCCTGCTGGCAGAGAGGTGCAGTGATTCAATACCGTGGCAGGCTTTTAAAATTTCCCTTTAAAAGGAGGATCAGTAAATAAATCATCAGGCTCCATACAAATATACACTGAGGAGGAAGTGTCCAGGGAGGTGATCAGAAAGGTGATCCTTGTAGGAGGCTCATTCCTTTGAGTGTTGCTCTGTGGAGCTTCACTGTTTGCCTTTTTGAATGTATGTGGATATGTAAAATTTATTCTTTATGTAAACTTAACAGAAACACAGCAAGTGTATCAACATATGGTATAAAGTTAGTTCATGATAAACCTAGGAAAAGTTGTAATATTAATGACAAATAGCTCAAATTTCACATCAGCACCTTGTTTTCTCTCTTGCATGAGAGCCATATTTAGTGCCATGACAGATGCAAGACTGCAATTGACCAAATCAAATTCCTGAGGCATTAAGTGAAATGTCAGTATAGCTTGTAAGGCTAAAAAATGTTTTTATTGAATGGCAGTTTAATTATTATTTCTAAGTGGTTCCAACTGTTCATGTTCACATGTAAAATGCATTTCAGCATTTGTTGTGTTTTTCTGTTTTCAAAAGAATAAAGTGCTTGAACACACATCCTTTTTGTTTCCCTGACTTAGTTACCTTTTACTTGTTAACAGTATATGCTGTGTTGTTCTCTTACCTTTTAGCTGGATGTTACTATACTTGGTAAGAAGTCTTGTGGTTTTTTTAGGTTTTTATTTCCTCTGTTAGTCTGATCTCTTTGGCAGTTGTGTTTCTTCCCTGGGGTTGGTCAAGTTGAGGGACAGTGTTGCTTGCAAAGGAACCTTTCAGTGCAGGCAGGGCTCCCACAGCCATTGGTTCTTCCCTGTGTGTGCTCTGGGGCCTGGATGCAGGACCAGGCTCCCACATGGTGCCCAAGCTGCAAGATGGCTCAGAATAATGTTTTCCCACCTCACTACCCTATCCCTGCCTACTAGAGGAAAATACAACTTCTGAAATTCTCAGTGGAGTAGACAAGTTCATCCAATAGCTGAGAATTTATGTATTTTTAGGTTGCTTGTAGTGAGAATATACTCTTTCATTTGGGGTTTTAGTATATGTTTTGATCTTGTTTTAAAAGACAAATTTGAAAGGCTTTAGACAGTAAAAAATATCTAACAGACGTATTCTTTATAATGTAATTAAAATTACTGAATTTGAAAGCTTTCACTGTTTTTTAAAACAAATACTGCAACAAGAAACCAGGAAGTAAAACCTGTTTATTGTGTCCATTTTCTAAGCTGAATAAAGTAAAGCCTAAGGGCATAACTAATGGGAAACAAACTTGTTTATACATGTTGAAACAAAATTTCATCACTTCTACAAGGAGAGATGGAAGATTGCCTTACATTCAGTAGCTTTGTATTTTAAGGAGGATCAGAATTTGCTTCAGAAAGCATTGACTGAAAACTAGTCTCAGGAGCTTGAAAATCCATACTGAATTGAGAAACAAACATTATGCTTACAGAAATTGGTGAAAGTGGGTTGTTATTTGAGGCATATTCAAAGTTTGCTTTCCTTTTCAAATTTTAAGGACATTTAAAAAGCATCCTTTGACAGGTGTTTCATGTTCTCTTCTTGTATGTGTTGTGATTTAGATACATTTTACAATATTTGTAGTGCACAGCAGTGTACTGAGTGGCAGGTTTCTGGTAGTAAGCTCCTTGTGAAGTATGTAAAATGAAAATCCAAAGCCTAGACTGAAGAACCAAACTTTGTTTCTCACATGGAAGATGAGTTAGTGGTTTCTTCTTGGAGAAGGTGCTGGCTGAGCAGCAGATCTACTGCACTACCTGCAGTGTTTGGGTGAGTCTCCAGTACAGGGTCTACAATGACTTTTACATGGTATCAGTTTAGGAGAGCACAAGGCTGTCGCAGTATCTTTTTCTTGCATCTGGCTATGAATATTTCTTGCTTCCATTGCTGCAGCTGTGGAACTCCTGAGTGGTGACCCCATTTTTTGACTGTTGCTCTCAGAAATTCTCGCTAAGTGACAAAACCTCTCTTAGCTCACAATCGTAGACTTGTGTATCAGCTGACACACCCAGTCCAGTTATTTCAGATATTCAGCCTGAAGATTTCATTTTTCAAACTGGCAGGAACACAGACTTTTGAGTAATAGGCAAAGTGGTGGATGTTCACTGCATGAATGTTCAAACCAAGAAACAGATTGAAATGAGTAAGAGTAGGAATGCTGTATAAGCAAGATAACAGTACTTAAGCATTCTTCAGCCATTCTTGGAACTAAGTATTTTTCATGGGCTTTTTTCCCCTTTAATGCTTCTTTAAATCAGTGTGTATTATGGCTTTTTTTAGTCATAGTGGTTAGATACAAGAGCAGAGATGGCTAAAAGAAGGCAGTGCTTTCTGTTTGGGAAGGAGTATTCTTTGTCTTACCCTTGTTGAAGGGCAGGTGACAATATTGGCAAGTTAAACATCACTGGAGGTTTTAGTCTGCACATTTTTGTTGGCTCTAGTGCCCACGAAGTCCATTTATTAGTGGTCTTAATTTATAAACTAAGAGCCAGATTCTCAGTAAATCAGTGTAAATCCATGGAAGTCGGTGTACTAGTATAATTTCACTTACGATGAGGACCTAAGGTTTGTGTTTGTGCTTTAAATGCTTAAGTTTATCTGTGGGAAATTTTTCTTTTTTTGGGCTATTTTCTCTGGCTTTATCCAGTTTTTCCCTGTTGCTTGGATTGATTGCACAGCCTTTTCCTATGTTTGTACTATTAAGATACTGAATTAGTACCTAACTATGCTGCAGATCAAGTCAAACAGATAGGCCTGATCTGGAACACGTTTATCATGGCTTCAGTGGAGTTAATCTGTATTACCACAGTAAAGCACTGGCCCAAACCCTGAGGGCATGACTTAGCTTTTGCTCAAGTACTGAGGTTCCACGGAAACAAACTGAGAACTATATTTTTTTCACTCATTATCTAGACCTGTTCCAACACATGACCTTTAGGTAATATTAAGGTATTATAATGTGCAAATAATCTACGTGTAAATGATCACTGAGTAGGCATAAATGTGCTTCAAGGAGATTCTGCATTTGCAGGATTTTTCTTGAAAAGTTAGAAGGGAAGAATCTTTGTCCATATTTGCATTGTGTGAATTACAAATCATACTTCACCTGTGTAGTTAAATTAATCCTTTTGAACTGAACTTCACAGTACAATCTTTTTTAATGCACCGTGTTCACACTTCTAAGGTGTTGTTTGACAATGCAGAGATGCTTCCTGGTTTGTGAAGGTTGTAATTAGCAGTCTAATAGTGAAAGCTCATCTTTATGCATTATGTAGGCACTACATATGGGGTAGATTATTTACCAATTTAATAATTTTTTATTTCATTTTCAGAAAGCAGTAAGTTGGGTGATGGATTTCTTACAGTGAGGTGCTCATTTGGGCACTGTGACTGTGCAAGATTTACTCTTCTTTTACTACATCTGGCAAAATACCAGAATTGGCCGGATTTTTTATGCTTTTTACTGCAGGATCTAAAAAGGATATTAAAGTGTGAGCATATCAAGTTCTCTTTTCTTTTAAAAGAATATCTCTTAATTTTTCCTATTTTCTACCCGTGTGAAACATTGCTCCTCCAGAAACCATGCAGACTGAACAGAATTGCTGATCTGTCATACTTAAAATAAAAATGTGTGAAGCCCTGATGTTGTTTTCTCTTTGTGTATCATTTGACATGGTTTAAATAGAAGCAGTGCTTGTTTATCCTGAAAAAAGCTGTTCTCTTTTCTTAGTGTTTTTCTTACACCTCCTGCCCTTTTTTTTTTTTTTTTTTTTTTTTCCTG